>NW_027504297.1:0-17062 GCF_021521415.1 Bidens hawaiensis | reverse complement strand
GCCTTCCTACAAGACAACACAATTAAAGAACAATAAGTTCAGATCAACTGTCGTTTTCAACGGTCTGGATTTTGTTGGCGAACCGTGTGGTAGTAAAAAGCTTGCGGAGAAAAGTGCTGCATCTCAGGCTGTTGACTGGTTAACGGGTGAGACCCTATCTTCACAGAAGGCGATTGACCATATATCAACCATATTAAAAAAAAGCAAAAAGACGAATCAGAGTTCATTAAAACCAGGTACTCTATTTAGCTTATTAGTACTATATTGTTTTCTTATGAATACATTATTAATAATGATTAATTATATAATGACTGGTCTTTTTGTGAAGGTCGATTTTTTTAACTGAAGAAACACACATCGCGCCTGACTGCCTGCACCAGTTGAAGGGATTCGAAGTGCCGTGACAGGTGATACTGACATATTTGGATTACATTTTGTATTAACATCATCTGGTGGTGAGGTTTTGTGCTCGAAAAGTAGTAAGTATTGGTCAATTGTTGTTGATTAGTTTTGTAATTATTTATTATTTTTATCACAATAAATAGTTTCAAACATATGATAGTTGATAGTAGGGATGTTTTACCTATTCACTTGAAGGATAAACCCAATCAATGTGATTGAAGACAAGGGGAATATTCATTTGATGATTTTCTCTAGTGAGCAAACTACTGGTTAAATTTATGATGATGATGATATCAATTGGGCCTATCAACTTTAATGGTAAAGGTGTAGATACATAGTCTGAATAAGACAATTTTATCCTTCAAAAGGGGAATATTCATTTGATGATTTTCTCTAGTGAGCAAACTACTGGTTAAATTTATGATGATGATGATATCAATTGGGCCTATCAACTTTAATGGTAAAGGTGTAGATACATAGTCTGAATAAGACAATTTTAAAATTAGTAAAGGTCGGCAACGTGAGAGTCTAGACATGCACAAACCGGTTAATTTAATAATCCGTTTGTGGTCAATGGTCAGGTAACCGGTTAACTGGGAAAAAAAATAAATAAAAAACCTAAAACTGGTTTTAGTTGACCGGTTTTGGGGCCAAAATGAAAAGCCGGTTATAAAACAGCGGTTATTTTTGGATACTAACTTGTTATAGATTTACCGGTTAGGGATCCGGTTAGAAACCGGTTACATTGTGCACCTCTACATGAGACAAGGGGGTGTTTGGGATTCCTTTAAAAGGTATAAGTTAAAAATAAGAAATTCTAAGCATCTTTTTAACTTTTCACATAGGGTTTTAATCAATCAGAGAGACCAAATACATTAAATACGAGTTGTGAACAATCAAAAAGCAATCCATACGAAACCCTAGGCTAATTGTGTGTGTTTTGGGAGCTGATTGGGATGCCTGTTGCAACATGCCCGACTCCCCTTCTATAGGCAAGCTAACCCTGTTAGGAAAACAAGTGGCGTAGCGGAAAAACCAACTCACAACACGCAATAATGAAGGAGAAATATAAAGAAATACGAACGCGAGGATTTATAATGGTTCAGTCAACGAGACCTACATCTACTCTCTTTAACTAGGGATAATATGTAATTTTAGTTGGTTAAAAATGCCATGATGATAATGTAATTATTATTTCTAGATAGTTTCTTATTAGTCAACTTTTTATATATATAAACTTTAGCTGTTCTAAAAGAACTTTTACAAAATAAATGTCACACCCCGCCAAAGCGAAAGTGTGGGCGCGTGATGTCATATATATTGTAAACATATGATTATCGCAAACATACATAATACCAATGGTTTAAATAAGCGTTTACAAACCATAACTTGTTTTCAAACAAAATTAGTTGAAGACAAAAGGATATTTCTTGTATATGAGCCTAAACATCAAGATATACAAGAGAAATCCCTCATTAAGGGTATCCTAATTATGCATTGAGGTCCCGTTTTCATGATAACTTATGAGCATTGTTAATTCTCTGAAAAACATACGTTTAGAAAATCAACACAATAGTTGGCGAGTTCACTGATTTTGAGACTCGATATGAAAGCACGTTATTCATAAAACGTTGAATCAATTCACAAATAAGTATACGATAATATGTTGAAACAAATACGATGATCCTCCGTAGACTAGCTAAATCTACGAATTAATATGACGAACCCTGAGCTAGGGATGGCAGTGAAACTCGACATAATTGGGACGGGTCTTACCAGTCTGATTAGGGTTTGGGGTTGGGATTAGTTTGAGACAGGTTTGGGTTTAGTTTTGAAATGTTTTGCGGGTTTGGGACGGGTCTGGGATTTCTATTATACTCGATTGCTAGATAATATGGACCCATTTACCCGAAGTACCCGACATAATTATATCTAACTATCTATATAATTGTCTACAATAAAATCATAGGTGTCGCTCTCAGGTTGTTCCCCCCCATTATCTAGAGCCACCAGATTGTTTGATTTATAAATGGAGGCTTCTCATGCATTTGACCCGAATTTGTAGGTACGGGTCTCACCAAACCCGGATAGTCTTTAAATGGGTTATAACATCTCATTTATTTGTAAAACTATTTCATAAGCAAACAATAATTTTCATGGGTCATGGGTCTCGCCAAACCCGGATAACCCTTAAACGGGTTATAACATCTCATTTATTTGTAAAAATAACCCTTAATCATCAAAGAATAATTTTCACGGGTTATGGGTCTTACCAAACTCTAATAGCCCTCAAATGGGTTTAAGATCTCATTTATTGATAAACACTTTTATCATCAAACCCTAATTTAATTTATCTGCTTTAAATGTTCTCCGTTGATGGTCTATCATCTCCATAGTCGGTTAACTTCCGATACTACCCACCATTGTCAGCTACATCAACACCCTTTTTTTCATTAGACAGATATTTGAGTTCATGTTTGTACATTTAAAAAAATCAGCATGCTCGTGTTCGTTTATGTTTGTTCATTAAAAATATAAAAAACCTAAACATCTCAACTGATAAAACCCAAATGTTAAAAAATATAACAACAAACTAATATATATGTATTAAATTAAAACAGAACTAAGTTAAAAAATATAATAAATCATCATACAATAGCAAAATGATTAAAAGCAAAACTTTAAATAAACTCCCGTAATACGGGAGGATCAAACTAATATATATATATATATATATATAGAGTTGGTATCATTTAAGAACTCTAAAAAGTTAAGAACTTTTAGGAACCCTTAATAACCAAACAATTTTTTAATTTTTTTTATATATTAACATTATTTAAGAGTAGTTTTATTATATTTTATATAAAATTTTTTGATTACATATATTAATCACAAGTTTACATATATGTAAAATTTATGTACTAATAAATTTACATAGGTGTCAAACAAAACATAGATAAGTATAAAAACTAATTTCAAAATTGTAATTGTAGATATAGATATAAAAAATGATAAAACTAATCTCATAGAACATTAACATACAAATTTTTTTATAAAAAACGTTAGTTTTCAAGGGTTCCTTCAAATTCTTAAATAATTTTACAGTTCTGTAATGATACTTTTATATATATATATATATATATATATATATATATATATTAAAATAAAAAAAAAGATATTTGTGTTAAACGAGTTTGTTGTGCTGTTCAAGATATTCAAAACAATCAACAATTAATCCATTAAAATAAATATTGATGTTTCAGTTTTCCATCAAATTATCATTACCTATTTTACCTGTTATCCTGCATTCCTGCCCATTCATCCATCCTATGCAAACTACAATTTGACTATACATTGGCAGATCCATTGCCATCGCTACCATGGGCCTATAACCAAACCGGCCCATTGCCATTGCTACCATGGACCTATAACCAAACCACGACTTATATCATTTTTCCTGTTCAAATCTCATAAATAGAATATACGCACCTTGATTTGATGCAATATCGAAAGTTAGCTTGACTAATCTAACATAAGGGGAATGCCAACGCCAATAACACTATTCATTTATTCCCGTGGCTAACTGCGTTAGCTAATGATGGTATATTATGCATGCAAGGAGCTTTTAGCACTGCATGGTCCAACTCATGTTCGCATAAGGATTGATGTTTTGTTTCTAATTATCGTATATAAGAGCATTTTTGTATCCCCCCTCCGGATTTATAAAAACGTAAAAAGCATAAAAAGGGGTCATAAAACTCACCTCGTTAGTTTAATGTTCAGTTCCATAACAGTTTTAACTCAAACCCGAGGTCTGCTGCCTTCACACATCCTAAACGTGTAAGGACAATTAGTTAGCGTTATCGACTCATAAGTCGGTTTATGCTAGTCTCTTTCACCAAACTAATAGTTTCGTTAATTGGGTTGTGCCGGTTGCTTTCACCAACTGGTCGTTTCGTTTGTTATGTCAGTTGCTTTCAACGATTGAGTGTTTCGTTTAAGGTGTTGGTTGCTTTTAACCAACCGATCGTTTCGCTTATTTCGTAAGTAGCCTTTCATAAGCTAGTTTTTAGACAACCCGTTGAAGATAAGTTTTTATATTCTTTTTGAAAATGAATATTTATATAACTATATAAATATTACGTAAGTACTTCATATTAGCGCCAGTTTCATTTATTTGTCATTTAGCTAATTATACACAATTCCCTTGACCTGGTATTAAATAAATATATATTAAAGGTTGTAACAACGTGAAAATTTCGAGTTCAAAGTATCAGTTTTCCAAAGTATAGGGACTAGAATTTCCAAATTCCAAAGTTGAGGGTTTAATTTGAAAATTCTGTTTTCCTGACCCAACGCGCTACGCGATGAGTCAGAGGAGACACCCATCGCGTATCACGATGGGGAGTCTGACACAGTGTGACACGTGGCACACGGTGGCACTATGTGCTGCCACGTGTCACCACGTGGAAACACTGCCGCCACGTGTCGCCACGTATTGCCACGTGGAGCGGTGACTGCCATGTGTCGACACGTGGCAGACCTACCCTCTGCGTCATCAAGCCTATATCACGATACTCGATAGGCCTGCTCAGGGACCTATCGCGTAGTGCGATGGGAGCCAATTTGAGGTATATAAATAGCGACCATGGGCATTCCAATTCTGCACACTAAAACCACAGCTCTCACTTCTCACTAGTCTCTCTCTAAAAACCCGACAATCATATAAACGATTTGCCTCGATAAGCGTGCCCCGATCCTTTGTTTGTGTACACCGTTTCCTCGAAGTTTGTGCCACCCTCCACCTCAATCATCAAGAAGGCGTTGTTATGGCAATGAGTCCCGAAAGACGTGCCGACGTGTGTTGAAGTTGGCATATCAAAGTTGATCGAGAAAAGTAAAGCGGCGTCGGAGTGCTGCTCAATTCTCTAGGATTTCTATACGCCACTTAAGGTTAGGCGTAATATCGAATTCAATATAATTTAATATTATATTCAAGGCTTAAGCCTTAAGTCGAGGATATACTCGATACCTTGATAAAAGAAAAGAATAGAAAACATAACAAAGTAATGATTAAAAGATTGATTATGAATATTGTTGAATACGTATATATGTGTGTAAGTATATATGTAAATATTCTTTGTTATGAAATATTATTTAATGAATAAAGAGTATTCTTAAATAATAAAAGAAAAAGAATACGTTTCTTGGAGAAGAAGAAACGTCGGGTTTCTATATAAACTAAAGGTTTATAATTTACTTTTAAACTAAAGGTTTTTAAGTAAACAAAGAATTGAACTAAAGGTTCAATCGATGATTGAGATATAAGACTAAAGGTCTAAAGCCGGATCGTGTATCCGACTAACAAAAAGTTATACTCGTACTATAGGTGCGAGATAACAAAGAAGAGGGAAAGACCCTCGAGCAGTGTATTGAAGCTGATCCAAAAGAGAAGGCTATACTCGTACTATAGGTGCGAGATATTAAGGGAAAGACCCTTGGACGGTGAGTGAAGCCGATCCTAAAGAGACAAGGTGAATACGCCCCCAAACTTTTACTTATTTAAAAATGAGTCAAACATGTTATTTGAAATTGTTTACAAGGAACCATGTGTTCCTAAAACCGTTATAAATAAAGGGTATAAACCTAGCCCTCAGGCTGTGGTATACGTATGTCTGGATCCTTACATAGGTGGTACTATGCGATGTATGGGCATGATCGCACCACCCTTGGTCGTAGGACGCTCTCCTGCAGGGAGTACGACCTTATGTGTATATTTACGGGTACTTAACTAAGTCGAACGTTGCGGTGTTTGCTGAGGTGACCTAGCGTAGAGGCTCATATTTATAATGTGTTATTTGACTTTGTTATTCCTAAGCCACGTTGGGCCGAGGCAGGCGTAGTCTCGAGGGGTAATAAAGTAAAAGAAATATTTTTGCGTCAGCGTGTTCACCAGCATTCGTTGCTGACGTATTTTCTTACATTTTGCAGGTGAACAAAGTTAGAGCTTGGAGATGACGAAGTACTATGATATCCGATGGCTCGGATTCTTTTTGTGAACTTAATATCTTAAATGGTGGTTTGTAATTATAAACAAATAATCTTTTGATAACTTAAACGGGTGTTTATAATCCCGTCTTTTGAATATATATAAATATTACACTTTTGATCCTTAAAGTTTTATAAGTTTTCCGCAAACTAACGCAACTCTGATTTATTTACAAACACGATACCAAGTTGTGGGTCGCACTCCTAGGCCCTGGAAGTGGGTGTGACAGGCTTGGTATCAGAGCCATCGATCTTAGCGAATTGGGTATCATAAAACAATACCCAAGCTTCGATCCAAGTATAGGAAACTATTTGATTATTTGTTTTAAGGATAAGATAGGTTGGTAACCTTTCTATCCCTCTCTACATTCTAAACCACCTATAAATATTAGATGTCGTTTAAAGCTCACATTGAGAACTACATACGCAAGGCCAAGGAAGCCGGTATAGCCGAACCCTACCCTGAAGATAACATGAGCGATGGATATTACGAAGCGTTCTTTGATCAAGACGTGGAACGAGACTTGTCCAAACCCCTATACTATCCCGGAAGTAGGCACTACCCGATCAACATCCCCGATAGTCCACCGAAGCCAAGTGTTGAGGCACCGAGGCATTCAAGCTATCATCCACCGACTCTACCAATGTATCAACCGTCAGAAATACCAACATACCACCCAACGGAGATCCCAACTTATCAACCCACAGAGGTACCACAATATTTCCCAACTGGTTATGTACCGCCAAATTCACATCCATCATACGCCTTCCTTTCGAACCGACCCATAAAGGAAGAACCACGAAGCCCGTCCTCCGACTGGATGCAGTGTCATTCCGACCCATGCCGATGGTTTACCGGAAGTTCTACCTTCAATGAAGTCCGTTCAAAACCCAACAATGGAGAAGGGCCATTCCGAAAGCCCAAGATGAGGATCATGATGCCTTTCGAAAGTTTCAAGATGCCCTCCATGAACATAGAAACTCCACAACCTATGGAGGAAGACGAACCTGAAGAGGAAGAAGAACCCATGGAGGAGGAAGAACCAATAGAAGAAGAGAATTCCGATCCCGAGGAAGAGGAAGATGATGAGGACCCGGTGGAATAGTCCGAGGAAGAGATGGAAGAAGGGCATCCAGAGAACCCGAACGAAATATCAAGCCCGATGAATGGATCACTCATTTCCAATAATGCAAGCTATGGTTCTGTGGACCCGTATGTCCAGTACTTGGAGAAACTAAGGATCCAAACTTCGTCAAGCTTCCCACCATTTCAAGGAGAAATTCCTTCGATATAAGAACAAGCCGACGAGATCCGCGAACAAAACCAAGCTGCCAAGACCTACCTCTATCTTTCATCAGACAAGAACTATGTTCCATATCCGGAGCCGAGAAACCATTACGAGATGGTAACACTGGGTTATCGCGACCCACCTCCGCAGTACGGATATCCCAACATAGTCCCGCAGTCGTACGAAGAACATCTGGATCGTGCATTGCATGAGACCAACGACTGGAGGAAGAAGGTAGATAAGAAAGAGAAGGAAAAGAAGAAAGTTGGAAAATCACTCCTTCGTAAATGCAACAAACTAACAAAGATTGTGAAGAAATTCTTGAAGGACTGAAGATGTGGAGTGTGATGTGAAGACTTTTTATGTGTAAAACTAGTGTTGTATGATATGTGTATGAATAAAAGAACGTTTGAAACGTTCTTATGTAATGATAGGACTAGCTATATATATATCGTGGGAACGATATATATATATGTATTGTAAAATATATATATCCTTTGGATATATATATAATGTGTAATAAATAAAATATGTGTTTGAAAGAAACGTTGTTAAAATTTTCAGACTAATTGAAAAGAGAAAATGTCTGAACAAAGAAATAATAACGAGAATGCTCGTAGAGAGAGAGAGAAATAAAAGCCAAGGGGAAAGACCCCGAAAATGAGAGAGAGGAAGATATTCCCGAGAAATACATGAACAAAATCCAAAGATGATAAAAGATGCCGTGAAGGAAGAATCTATGAATAGATCTCATTCTAGGCAATCTCGAAATTCTCAATCTCTTAACCCTTCTAAACCCGTTAAATCCCGTCCTAATCCATCTCAAGTTGAAGAGAGTGTGGTTGAGTCTAACGCCAACGACGGAGTTAGACGTGAGTTCAAGAAACTTAAGATATGTGGTTGTTCATTTAAAGATTTTAAATACTATGGACCCAACGAGTTCCATGGTGATAAGGGAGCCATTTCAACCGTGAGGTGGCTCAAGGAGATGGAAACAATCGTAATCACAAGTAAGTGTTCCGAGGTTGAAAAGATTCAGTATTCAGCCCTTATGTTTAAGGGTGAAGTGTTGGAATGGTGGAATGCTCTGTTAATGAGCAAATGAAGAGATGTAATGTACGGTATGAGTTGGGAAGATTTTAAAGCCTTGTTGATGGCTAAGTTCTGTCCTATGCATGAGACTGATCAGATTCAAACGAAATTTGTGAATCTCAAGGTCGTTGGGACAAACCTCCGCGAATACAATACTAAATTCCATGAGTATTGTCGCCTTGTTCCCCAGCTGGTTAACCCAGAGTCCAGCAAAGTCACGAGATATATTTGGGGACTTCCGCGGGAAATCCGCGACATGGTAAGGTCTCACTTACCTCAAACCGCTGACTCTGCAATGGAGTTGGCCGGTTATCTAATGGGCGGCATGGTTCGTAACAAAGAATAAGATAAAAAGGTTACGACACCAACGGCTCAAGGAAGAACGAGTGGAGGAAATAATCGCTTCAAAGGTAAGGGCGTGAACCAAAGCCGATTTAATTCAAACGCGCCATAATGCAAGACGTGTAGGAGGTATCACAAGGGCCGTTGCAACTTCTCCCCGCCTCCTAAAGTTTGTGAATCTTGCAATCGCACTGGTCATGATGCTGCGGATTGCTGGAAGAAGAGGATAACTTGCTTTAACTGCAAGGAAATGGGCCATTTAAGTTTTGAGTGCCCAAAGAACAAGCCTGCTGCTGGTGGTGTGGGTGGTAGTGGCAAGGACAAAAAGGGAAACGCTCGAGTCTTCGTACTCGACACAAAAAGGGCCGCTGATGTGCCAGAGACCATCACTGGTACGTTTCTAGTCAACGACACCTATGCTATAGTTTTATTTGATTCTGGTGCCAACTTGAGTTTTATAGATTATAATTTTTGTAGTCTATTAAACAAACCATTAACTAAATTAGATAAAACTCTAAGCGTCGAGACTGCTAGCGGTGAAATCATTAAGATCTCCGAAGCTCTTGAAAACGGAAAAATCTTTCTAGCTGGTTATTCGTTACCTATTTGTTTGTTACCCATGAGTCTGGCTGGTTTTGATATTGTACTTGGTATGGATTGGTTATCCAATAACCATGCCCGTATCATCTGCAATAGCAAAACTGTTGAACTTCAAGCCCCCGATAAACGAACAATTCGAATTGAAGGGGACAAAGACGCTGGCCAAGTTAGCTTAATTTCTATGATTAAGGCTAACAAATGTTTAAATCAAGGATGCCTCGCATTCATGGCCTACGTCACTGAAGAGTCTAAGCCAAAATAAATCAAAGACGTTTCTATCGTTTCTGAATTTTCTGACGTCTTTCCTGATGAACTCCCTGGTATTCCTCCCGATCGTGAAGTAGAATTCAGAATGGATCTTGTTCCCGGCACTGCTCCGATCGTAAAGCTCCATATCGCTTAGCGCCAACCGAAATGAAGGAGTTAAAGAAACAACTCGATGAACTTCTTGAAAAAGGTTTCATTCGACCGAGTTCTATTCGTCAAGAAGAAGGACGGTTCCATGGGAATGTGTATCGACTATCTTGCGTTGAACAAAGTCACAATCAAAAATCGATATCCACTCCCTCGTATTGATGATCTTTTCGACCAACTACAAGGTGCTAGCTTCTTTTCAAAAATCGATCTTCGTTCTGGCTATCACCAACTTAAAGTCCAATATGAAGATATCCCAAAGACTGCTTTCCGAACAAGGTATGGACATTATGAGTTCACGGTTATGCCATTTGGACTTACTAATGCTCCGGCCGCATTCATGGATATGATGAACCGTATTTGCAAGCCTTACTTAGATCAATTTTTTATTGTGTTCATCGACGACATACTCATTTACTCTAAGTCTAAGGCCGATCATGAAATCCACCTTCGTACTTTGCTTGAAATTCTTAGAACCGAGAAGTTTTTTTTTGGGTAAAGGGATTCACCCGGTTAAATGCATTCCACACAAACAAAAAGTACAAGTAATATGACAGAGTGCCATATTAGTTCTCATGTATGACATGCCATACAAGAGTAAACAAACCAAAACCACCAAACATTGGTAAACACAGCCAAAGCTTACACAAGAACAATGTAAATAAACAAAACAAAAACAAATCAACCATTATCATCAATCTGGTGATAAACTCCCCGCGGAAAGTGCCAATCCTCGAGAACCCGAAAAACCCGTTCAGAATTCTTGAAGTTTAGAGTCATAAGCTTTAGGCGCGTCCCCCTAATGATTTCGTCCGCAACCATCTTCGGAGTCATGAAAGAGTTCTTGAAAAGCCGGTTGTTTCGCTCCTTCCAGATAACGTAAACCGAAGCCCCAAATAGCAGCCGATTAACAACATTTTCAATAGAGTTGGACATTCCAAATTGAGACACATATTGAAGAATATTCGCCCAACCATTCCTACATCCCTGAAACTTCCCTTTCATTCTTACAATACTCCAAACCTCAGCAGTGAACTTACACTCAAAGAAGAGGTGGTTACGAGAATCCGGCTCTCCATTACAAAGAGGGCAGCAATACAAGTTATAATTTGGATACCCACCAATTTTCCATCCCATAATACGATTCTGCGTGCTCAACCTATCATGAAGCACAATCCACAACATAAAGGAGTGTTTTGGAACACATTGAGAGAACCAAACAACATGCACCCAAGACACCTTATCAGCCGGTCTCCGAATAAGATTCCAAATTCCAGACGCCGAGAAATTCATTGAAGTCCCATTCTCATCCATTACCACGATCTTGTCCCTCTCATCCGGACAAATGCTGACTTCTTTTAGGTTCAAAAGAATTGGATACCTCAAAATCCAATCAGGCGGCCAACCCCAGTCATTATGATGAACAACATCACTGACACAGGTCTCTAAAGACAAGCCAGCACGATGAATAGCTCTAGGGTTAATATATTCAATTAAAGGACAAATCTCATCCCACTTATCATACCAAACTGAAGTAGATCTCCCATTCCCAATTTCATGCCATATAAATTTTCTAATCTGAGGACGGAACTGAAGAATTTTCCTCCATCCCCACGTACACGAGTTAGGAATCTGCAAGCTCCAAAAATTTCGCCCCTTCATTTTATACTCATAAATCCATTTAACCCACAACGAGTTACGCACATTGATTAAGCTCCAAATATGATAAACCAGCAGAGAGTTATTGACATCCCGTATACGCCGGATACCCAAACCACCTTCACACTTCGGCCGACACACAATATCCCAAGAGACTTTATGCTTTCCCTTATTTTGACCATAATCCCAAAGAAAGTTTTTAATCCGTTTCTCAAGATCAGCAATAAGTCTAGAAGGGAGAGAAAACACAGCAGCCCAATAAATATATAAAGACGAAAGAACAGACCTGACCAGCTGCAATTTACCCGCAAAGGATAAAGTTTTATTCTTCCAATCTCCAATCCGACTATCCATACAATCCAGCAACCTCTTACAATCCCGGTAATTTAACCTCGTGGATATAAGAGGAACCCCCAAGTATTTAACCGGGAGCCTTCCTTCAACAAAGGGCATAATATTCAAAATACCACCTTTAACACGGTCCGGGACATTACAGAAAAACGCGGTACTTTTCGGAACACTCGGAGTAAGTTCTCAAAATGCGAGAAGTTGTACGCCAAGTTGTACGCCAAGTTCTCTAAGTGGGAGGTCCCAAAGTCGCCAACTGAGATCCGAAGTTTCTTAGGTTTGGCCGGCTACTATCGTAGGTTCATCGAAAATTTCTCAAGAATCGCCGTTCCCTTAACTTCGTTAACTCGTAAAAACACCAAGTATGATTGGGGAACGAAGCAACAAGAGGCGTTCGATATACTCAAACAAAAACTCACCCAAGCACCTATCTTGGCTTTGCCAGAAGGCACTGAGGATTTTGTAGTCTTTAGTGACGCGTCCCACTCCGGATTGGGATGCGTACTAATGCAACGCAAGAAGGTAATTGCTTACGCCTCTCATCAATTGAAAGTACACGAAAAGAATTACACGACTCACGATCTAGAGTTAGGCGCCATAATCTTTGCACTTAAGATTTGGAGGCACTATCTCTATGGAGTACGTTTACTGTGTACACTGATCATAAGAGTTTGAAATACATCTTTGATCAAAAAGAGCTTAACATGCGCCAACGGCGATGGAAGGAGACTCTTAACGACTATGATTGTGAGATTGTGTATCATGAAGGCAAGGCCAACGTCGTGGCCGATGCCTTAAGTCGCAAAGAGCATGAAAAACCCAAAAGGGTTCGAGCTTTGCGCCTAGAACTTCAAATTGATCTCTTTGAGCAAATCAAATCCGCGCAAACGCAAGCAATCAATGAAAATCAAATCTCGGATGAAAAACGCAATGGAACCATTGACTCGCTAGTCAAGGGTGACGATGGTATCCTAAGACTCGGTAATAGGATTTGGGTACCAATCGTTGGAGGTTTGCGTGAGAATCTCTTGAACGAAGCTCACCAGTCGAAATACATGATGCATCCCGGAAGTGAAAAGATGTACCACAACCTAAAAACGAACTATTGGTGGAATGAGATGAAAAAGGATGTTGCTTCGCATGTTGCGAAATGTTTGACTTGTTTGAAAGTTAAGGCTGAACACCAAAGGCCCTCGGGATTACTTCAGCAACCCGAACTTCCCGTATGGAATTGGGAGTTGATTACTATGGATTTCATTACCAAACTCCCGAAGACGACTTGACAACACAATGCAATATGGGTAATTGTGGATCGATTAACGAAATCTGCACACTTTATACCCATCAATGAATCATACTCTATGGATAGATTAGCGCGTATCTATGTAAACACCATTGCCGCTTTGCATGGAGTACCGCTGTCTATAATTTCTGATCGAGACAGTCGTATTACGTCTCATTTCTGGAAAAGTTTCCAACAAGCTCCGGTACAAAGTTGAACCTTAGTACAGCTTATCATCCACAAACCAATGGGCAAAGTGAAAGGACAATTCAAACGTTGGAAGTTATGCTCCGCGCTTGTGTGATTGATCTAGGTGGAAGTTGGGATGACCACTTACCCCTAATGGAATTTTCGTACAATAATAGTTATCACGCGAGTATTCAAACCGCACCGTTCAAGGCGTTATATGGAAGAAAATGTAGAACGCCCGTGTGTTGGTCTGAAATCGGAGACAATCAATTGTCTGGACCCGAGGTAGTCCAAGAAACAACCGACAAAGTCATTCAAATCCGAGAACGACTTAAGACGGCACGTGATCGCCAAAAGAGTTACGCCGATATCCTTCGTAAGCCGTTAGAGTTCAATGTCGGCGACAAAGTGTTATTGAAAGTCTCGCCTTGGACAGGCGTTGTTCGCTTTGGTAAGAAAGGAAAATTAAGTCCTCGATTCGTTGGACCTTTTGAGGTACTCGAACGAATCGGCACTGTTGCATACCGGTTGCGACTGCCTGAGGAAATGCAAGGGATACACATTGTATTCCACGTCTCGAATCTGCGTAAGTGTTTGACCGATAAATCGTTGGCTATGCCATTAAAAGACGTTGAAATAAATGAGAACTTAAAATTCGTAGAACGTCCAATTCAAATTGAAGATTAGAAAACAAAGAAGTTAAAGAAAAGAACGTTGAAAATTGTGAAAGTAAAATAGGACTGGCATAGAGGGCCCGAATATACTTGGGAACTCGAATCGGAAATGAGAAAGAAATACCCCCACTTGTTCGAGTAAAGCAATATCGAGGACGAGATTTGTTTCAAGGTGGGGAGGATGTAACAACGTGAAAATTTCGAGTTCAAAGTATCAATTTTCCAAAGTATAGGGACTAAAATTGCCAAATTCCAAAGTTGAGGGTTTAATTTGAAAATTCTGTTTTCCTGACGCATCGCGCTACGCGATGAGTCAGAGGAGACACCCATCGCGTGTCGCGATGGTGAGTCTGACACAGTGTGACATGTGTGCCACGTGGCACACGGGGGGCACTATGTGCTGCCACGTGTCACCACGTGGCAACACTGCCGCCACGTGTTGCCACGTTGAGCGGTGACTGCCACGTGTCGACACGTGGCAGACCTACCCTCTGCGTCATCAAATTAGTTAATGCAATTTAGGTCAAGTAGTTTGATTTATTAAAAACCGACTAAAAATATTATTCTTAGGAAGGTCTTGTCTAGGGTTTAGTGATCATAGGCGTTCTCACGTGTCCTTGTGTTCGATACTCGGACTTCTTAGGTCTATACTACTTTTGATCGGTACACTTGCCGGTTGTGTGTGGAGTCTTTAGGAGTTTCTATTTTAAATTTAAAGCTTAGTTGTGAGTCCCATAGAAAGAGCACTCATTAAACACACATAATCAATTTACCACAAACTATCAAAACAAAAAGAAAAACCCATTTGCTAGCCAAGCAAAATCTCCTCAAAGAAAACAAACAATTTGTTTGCTTGTCAAAAAGAAGAAGACAACAATCACTTTTGCCTATCATCAACATGCAGATTAAGCAAGAAAATAAATCTTTCTCAAGAATTCATCAAATACCTGGCATGCATGTTAGACAACCAAAGCATTTCATCAGTGAAGAATTCATACTCAAAAGACAACAAACTATAGCATTTAATCTAGCAGGTTATGTACATACCAACCATCGAAAGTAAAGTAAAATTTCAAGAATTTCATGAAACAGTCCCAAAATTTCAAGTTCTTTATTATTACTATTAATATTGATTAAACATTTGTAACACGTCACTCGACTTTACTTTTGATCGTTAATCGAATTTAAAGCAATCTGCTACAATTGTCAACAACCTGGTCATATTTCCAGAGAGTGTAACCAACCAAGACAGTTCAAAAACAACAATCAACAGAGAAACCAATTCTAGTATCAGAATCAAAATCAAGGACAACAGAGACAGTTCAATAACATCAACTTCCAACAATAGAACCAGCAACAAATTGTCCCTCAACAACAACCTTTTCAGAGAAATCAACAAATCCCTCCACAAGCTCCTACAAATTAAAACAAAAACAATGCCACTCAACCTAGAAACCAAGGGAATGTTGTTGTAGCTCAACAACCACAAGATGGTTTATTTGACTGGAGAAATCATGCTGAAGATATTGAGAAAGCGAATGTTGCTTTTATGGAAAAGATTGGTGATCAAGCTGAATCTTCATCATCACAGGTACATTTAAATCTCTCAACTTTTGAATTACTTGAAATGAATGATATTTTGAGAAAGGAGGTTGGTCAGTTGAAAACCGAATGTTTCAAGACACATAGTATAATCAATGTGTATGAGATGAGTGAAATAACATATGAGAACCAAATCAAAGGTTTGGAACAAGATTGTATGGACAGTTTTGAAACTCAATCCAGATACACCACATAGATTGAAGGATTAAAGAAGATGTACCTTGATGAGAAATTAAAGAACACTTAACTTCAAGTTGAAATTGAATTCTGAAAAATTTTGTGTTCACTGGTGACATTTGTGGAAAATTGAAGAAAATAAAAGAAGAATACAAGTATAAGGTTGTTCCTCCACCCTTTAATAACAATTATTCATTAATGGTGGACAAGGAAAATAGAGGAGCATATCTTGATCTATTCAAGAAAATGTTTGAAGATAAAGAAGAATTTGTTGAGAATTATAAGATGGATGATGTTAATAAGGAAGGAGAGTTTGTGGTGAAATCTGTTGAGCCAAATGAGAAGTTAGTTGAAAGATCTGTTGGAATTCAAGTTTCTGTGAAAGATAAAAAGGTAATGTGTCAAGTGAAGATGAAACTAGTGAATCAAGTGATTAATGCTCAAGCTGTGGTAGTTTGAAAGGAAAAGACGATATTAAAAAGGGTTCAAAGAACAAGATTCCTTTGTTACCAAAAATTACTTCAAAGATGAGGAAACACCATGGGTAGATGAGAAGAGAACACAAATCCTTTGATATTTGTGAGTCAAAAGGACAGAAAATCAGTGACAATCATATAAACAAAGTGTCGTCAAAGAGATCAAGTGTCAAAAACAACAAGAAGAATGATGAAATCTTCAAGAATAATGATCATTTTCTTCCAATCTATCCAGTGTTCTCTAATCATGAACTATTTGATGTGGGAGACGTGGAAAGCATGGAAGAGTACGTAAGAAGATGGTCAATACCAATAAATGAAAATAATGAGAGCTCAATCAGATTAGAAAAGATAAATTTTGTGAAGATGTCAGTTGAAATAGGAGATGAAAAGATTGAACATTTCTTACCATTTTCAATCAATTTTTATGGTTAAGTTGCTCATCAAAAGACCATTGGAATTGACCCC
>NW_027504296.1:12500-16397 GCF_021521415.1 Bidens hawaiensis | reverse complement strand
ACAAACCCTCCTGATGGCAAAGCCAAATCAGGCAAGACAGTAGGCATTGTTAACTTTGACAAACCCTCCCGATGGCAAGGCCAATTCAGGCAAGACAGTAGGCATTGTTAACTTTGACAAACCCTCCCGATGGCAAGGCCAAAACAGGCAAGACAGTAAGCATTGTTAACTTTGACAAACCCTCCTGATGGCAAGGCCAATTCAGGCAAGACAGTATGCATTGTTAACTTTGACAAACCCTCCCTATGGCAAAGCCGTTTCAGGCAAGACAGTAAGCATTGTTAACTTTGACAAACCCTCCCGATGGCAAAGCCGTTTCAGGCAAGACAGTAAGCATTGTTAACTTTGACAAACCCTCCCGATGGCAGGGCCAAACAGGCAAGACAGTAAGCATTGTTAACTTTGACAAACCCTCCCGATGGCAAGGCCAAACCAGGCAAGACAGCAAGTCATGTTAAGAGAGGCACAAACGCTAAATGAGGGCAAAACAAGGATCCAATGAGACCCCATGCCCACATCGTTTTCCATATCCAGGATACCAAGCAACGCTCAATGGGCCACAACATCAACGCAAGCATAATGTTGTGGATCAAAGAGACCGCCTTGTGGTTCATCCGATGCCACAAAAATGGCACGAGACGAAATCAACTGTAATCAACCAAGACAATACCAACGCTTAGGTACGCAACACAGAAACCCACAATTTGGCCAGGCAATAGATGCCCAAACAAACAACTGAAGAGGTATGCCGGGTGGAAGTTGTTGCACAAGCAAAGAGCCAACCACCCGTAACAAACCAAACACAACTCATGCACCTTTACGATGGACATTCCCAAGAACCGCTCAACTAGTGACAACCCACAAGGCACAAAGGCATTGTGAACAGCCAAAAGCCATGGCAATCCCCAGAAAGCACCGGGCGATGCGAATACCCCCCAACCCCCCGCCCCCCACCCAAGCCGTTCTAGACATTCATCAAGATCGAACGAAACGAAATTATCCCACTTGTGGCAACAACAACGCTGTAAAAAACAGCAGGCAACGATCCACAATAACCATGACTAGGACAGGCCAAAGCATTGTTTTCATCAGGGAGGTGACCTCAACCTGAATAATGCTATTCTTGGGCCTGGGAGGTGCCCTCAACCGACAGGCGCCCACTAATCTTCCAGCTCTCGACCAGACTTCCCACGACTACCGTATGACGACCCCCCCGGGGGAACTAGCCATTCCGGGCAAGGCGGTCAACGTACAAGAGGCCCCCCGGACAAATCAGTTGGGGATCCATCAATCAGGAATCCAACATCCTAGCCATCGCCTCAAATACACCTCGGCAGCCGCTTCTCGAAACCAAACCAGGAAAGCCAAGAATCAAGCCTTGGACGAGTAAAGCAACCCAGCACCCCAGCCACGCTTCGTTTGGATAAAAGGGACGTGTCGTTGCACCACAAAATTTCGTAAACCCACCATCGACCTTAAATCATGCCTAGAACGGACGAGCAAGCATGTCATGGCAGCCCACAGCCATGACAAGGGGGCAACCTTCCCTAAGGCATGCTTGCTCTCAACCCACTCCCCCCTATATATACATTCTGAACATTTAGCAAAGTGACAGGAACAGACATTAAATTTTTGAGGAATCATAATTTTTGAAGGCACCCATATGCTAGCCTTGGCCGAGTTTTGCATGCCTTGGCATGCCTTTGGCCGTGCCTTGGCCGAGTTTTGCATGCCTTGGCCGTGCCTTGGCCGAGTTTTGCATGCCTTGGCCGAGTTTTGCATGCCTTTGGCTTGCCCATGGGCGCCTTGGCATGCCTTTGGCTTGCCTTGGCCTGGCCATGGGCATGCCTTTGGCTTGCCCACGGGCGTGCCTTGGCATGCCTTTGGCTTGCCCATGGGCGCCTTGGCATGTCTTGGCCTGGCCATGGGCGTGCCTTGGCATGCCTTTGGCTTGCCCATGGGCGCCTTGGCATGCCTTGGACGTGCCTTTGGCTTGCCTTGGGATGCCTTAGGCTTGCCCATGGGCGCCTTGGCATGCCTTAGGCTTGCCTTTGGCTTGCCTTGGCCGTGCCTAGGCCGAGCCTTGCATGCCCAAGACGTGCCTTTGGCTTGCCCATGGGCGCCTTGGCATGCCTTGGCCTGGCCATGGGCGTGCCTTGGCATGCCTTTGGCTTGCCCATGGGCGCCTTGGTATGCCTTGAACGTGCCTTTGGCCTGCCTTTGGCTTGCCTTGGCCTGGCCATGTGCGTGCCAGGGCATGCCTTGGCCGAGCCTTGCATGCCCAAGACGTGCCTTTGGCTTGCCTTGGCATGCCTTTGGCTTGCCTTGGCCGTGCCTAGGCATGCCTTTGGCTTGCCCATGGGCGCATTGGCATGCCTTGGCCGTGCCTTTTGCTTGCCCATGGGCGCCTTGGCATGCCTTGGCCTGGCCATGGGCGTGCCTAGGCATGCCTTTGGCTTGCCTTGGCCGAGCTTTGGCATGCCTTGGACGTGCCTTGGCCTGGCCATGGGCGCCTTGGCATGCCGTTGGCTTGCCCATGGGCGTGCCTTGGCATGCCTTTGGCTTGCCCATGGGCGCCTTGGCATGCCTTGGGCTGGCCATGGGCGTGCCTTGGCAAGCCTTGGCCTGACCATGGGCGTGCCTTGGCATGCCCTAGACGTGCCTTTGGCTTGCCTTGGCATGCCTTTGGCTTGCCTTGGCCGTGCCTTTGGCTTGCTTTGGCCGTGCCTAGGCATGCCTTTGGCTTGCCCATGGGCGCCTTGGCATGCCTTGGCCTGGCCATGGGCGTGCAACTTTGGGGCAGTATACTCGGGTCGTTGTGCAAGAAACCAAGTCGTTGGGCAAGCTTCGTATGCAACATGGGGGAGGGGCTTTGGTTTCTCGTACGTTGAACCTCCATATTTTAGCTTGGTAGCCAACTTTGCCCAGGCATGGGCGCTCAACACCCACCCCTTCCCTATATATGCATTCTGAACAATTAGCATAGTGACAGGAACAGATATTAAATTTTTAAGGAATCATAATTTTTGAAAACCCTACCAAACGAGGTCGGATTGACATGAAATTTGGCGTGGGGCATCGGGACATTGAAATATGAGTTTCCCAAAAAAAAAATTTTGGTTTTCGGGTCGGGACGGGCCGCTTGGTGGGCCCGGTTGGTCCGTAAGGCCTTTGGTGGGGGCAAGGTGTCCAAACGGGGTTGGATCGACACGAGGCTCTGTGAGGGTACTCGTGACCATGAGATATGACTGTCCAAGAGAAATGAACCCCCTTTCGTGTCGTGAAGGGCCCGCGGGCCGGGCTTGGTGGGCCCGTGGGCCTGTTTTGGGCAACTCCGCTTTAATGACACGAGGCGTTGCGTCCGGGACATGAGAGGAAACTTTATGAGCGGTTTATGGGGTCGGGGTTGGTAACCTCATGTTTTCGGGTCAACACGTTGACCGTGTCGTGCTCGGGCCCTCGACGTCACCACAAGTTTCACGAAAATGGGACTTGTAGCGGGGAAGCATTATCATGGGTATAGGTGGTGTGTTATGGAATCGTTAGTCGGTCACGATCGTTAGTCAGTCATGTGTTTAAAACGTAGATCCGTGTCGTGCTCGGACCCGAATGAGGACCGGGCTCGCTCGACATCAACGTTCCAGGTTTTTTTACAGAATGGGTCGACGTTAACGGGTATGGAATCATGACATCATGTCTTCGGGTTAACCCGAAGCCGATGGACCGTAACAGGTTTGTCGAACAGCGTGCTAACCTTACCGGGCAGCGGGCCAGGTTTGCCGGGCAACGTGGATACTTTACCGGGCAACGCCGACATTTTATCGGGTAACGTGCTAACCTTACCGGGCAACGTGCCCAGGTTACCGGCAACGTGCCGTGCATTTATCGGGTAACGTG
>NW_027504296.1:0-2500 GCF_021521415.1 Bidens hawaiensis | reverse complement strand
CGTGCCTTTGGCTTGCCTTGGCATGCCTTTGGCTTGCCTTGGCCGTGCCTAGGCATGCCTTTGGCTTGCCCATGGGCGCATTGGCATGCCTTGGCCGTGCCTTTTGCTTGCCCATGGGCGCCTTGGCATGCCTTGGCCTGGCCATGGGCGTGCCTAGGCATGCCTTTGGCTTGCCTTGGCCGAGCTTTGGCATGCCTTGGACGTGCCTTGGCCTGGCCATGGGCGCCTTGGCATGCCGTTGGCTTGCCCATGGGCGTGCCTTGGCATGCCTTTGGCTTGCCCATGGGCGCCTTGGCATGCCTTGGGCTGGCCATGGGCGTGCCTTGGCAAGCCTTGGCCTGACCATGGGCGTGCCTTGGCATGCCCTAGACGTGCCTTTGGCTTGCCTTGGCATGCCTTTGGCTTGCCTTGGCCGTGCCTTTGGCTTGCTTTGGCCGTGCCTAGGCATGCCTTTGGCTTGCCCATGGGCGCCTTGGCATGCCTTGGCCTGGCCATGGGCGTGCAACTTTGGGGCAGTATACTCGGGTCGTTGTGCAAGAAACCAAGTCGTTGGGCAAGCTTCGTATGCAACATGGGGGAGGGGCTTTGGTTTCTCGTACGTTGAACCTCCATATTTTAGCTTGGTAGCCAACTTTGCCCAGGCATGGGCGCTCAACACCCACCCCTTCCCTATATATGCATTCTGAACAATTAGCATAGTGACAGGAACAGATATTAAATTTTTAAGGAATCATAATTTTTGAAAACCCTACCAAACGAGGTCGGATTGACATGAAATTTGGCGTGGGGCATCGGGACATTGAAATATGAGTTTCCCAAAAAAAAAATTTTGGTTTTCGGGTCGGGACGGGCCGCTTGGTGGGCCCGGTTGGTCCGTAAGGCCTTTGGTGGGGGCAAGGTGTCCAAACGGGGTTGGATCGACACGAGGCTCTGTGAGGGTACTCGTGACCATGAGATATGACTGTCCAAGAGAAATGAACCCCCTTTCGTGTCGTGAAGGGCCCGCGGGCCGGGCTTGGTGGGCCCGTGGGCCTGTTTTGGGCAACTCCGCTTTAATGACACGAGGCGTTGCGTCCGGGACATGAGAGGAAACTTTATGAGCGGTTTATGGGGTCGGGGTTGGTAACCTCATGTTTTCGGGTCAACACGTTGACCGTGTCGTGCTCGGGCCCTCGACGTCACCACAAGTTTCACGAAAATGGGACTTGTAGCGGGGAAGCATTATCATGGGTATAGGTGGTGTGTTATGGAATCGTTAGTCGGTCACGATCGTTAGTCAGTCATGTGTTTAAAACGTAGATCCGTGTCGTGCTCGGACCCGAATGAGGACCGGGCTCGCTCGACATCAACGTTCCAGGTTTTTTTACAGAATGGGTCGACGTTAACGGGTATGGAATCATGACATCATGTCTTCGGGTTAACCCGAAGCCGATGGACCGTAACAGGTTTGTCGAACAGCGTGCTAACCTTACCGGGCAGCGGGCCAGGTTTGCCGGGCAACGTGGATACTTTACCGGGCAACGCCGACATTTTATCGGGTAACGTGCTAACCTTACCGGGCAACGTGCCCAGGTTACCGGCAACGTGCCGTGCATTTATCGGGTAACGTGCCAGGTTTACCGGCCAGCTTTGGTTTTGCAAGTCATTGTGGCCAGGTTATCGGGCGACGTGACTTGCGAACATGAGAGGAAACTTTATGACCAGCTTATCGGGTAAAGTGCCAGGATTACAGGCCAGTTTGCTAAATGTCATGTGGTGATTGTATAAAACAATATAATCATGGTGGATATACACATTCATAGCATTGCAGCTACTTGTGCCTCGTATCCACAGAACTTCACAGTTAAGCGTGCTTCGTCTAGAGTAGTACTAGGATGGGTGACCCCACTGGGAAGTCTTGATTCTTTTATTTTTTTACCTTTTGGGAAATGTATAAATGAATAAGCTAATGCTTCTATTTCGGTTGCGATCATACCAGCACTAATGCACCGGATCCCATCAGAACTCCGCAGTTAAGCGTGCTTGGGCGAGAGTAGTACTAGGATGGGTGACCCCCTGGGAAGTCCTCGTGTTGCAACCCTTTTTTTTGATACTTTTATGTTTTTGTGCATGACTTGGTGCCATGTTTGGGTTGAGTTGTTTTGTGCATTTCCAACTTTCTCGCAAAAGTTCAAGACACGTGCCATTTCAACTTGGTGCCGCGCCAACACTTGTATGATTTACATACGGCCAGCCTCGGGCTCGTAGTTGGACTGTATGAGTTTAAGCTTGGTGCCGCGCCAACACTGACAACACTCGTACGAATTTCATGTGTGTAATATATATACAGCCTCTTTGCCTTATTAGGTTCAGGGTGGGAGAATTGGGTTGGTTTTGTTTGAGTTGGACAAGTACTCGGGTTAGAGAGTTAATGCCTCTGTTGGATTGGAGTTGAACATGGGGTTGGAGTTTTTTGAATTGGGTGGGACAAGTACTTGGGTTGGAGTTATGCCTCGGTTGG
>NW_027504295.1:0-22586 GCF_021521415.1 Bidens hawaiensis | reverse complement strand
TAATCCTTATACAAAATAATCTGACATTTTATTTATTTCTGCAGCATTTGAACCGACATTTTATTTATTTTTGCAGCATTTGAAACTGACATTTTATTTATTTCTGCAGCATTTGAACCGACATTTGATTTGGATTTATGTTGGAGTTGAAGAGGCCAGGTGACAACGGTAGCAGGTTAATTTCAGATTTATATGGCCAGGGGAAATTTAGGAATAACATGTTTTGGGTTAATATTACTTTATATTGTGGTCAGTATTGAGCAACAAGTAAGTTGTTCAGACAACTTTGAATGGCAGTCAACAAGTAGCATATCTTCTCTCTTTTCAAGCAATTGCACATATGCTCGTGTGTTTTTGTATACATATGTAATGCGTATGTATATGTACCTGTCTAAGTGAATATTTAAGTATGTGCTTTTATTAAGTGTGCCATATTTATGCATATGGATTTATGTTTGTGATTCAGTAATTTTATGTATCTTTACACACTCAATGTAGATTAGTTGATTATGCAATTGTGCACTCACAGTAGTTTTAAGAGTTTCTTTCAACAAAAGAAAATACAGCCTTAACGTTGATGTTATATTATTTTGACTTTAGAACGTCGACTGTGTGCATATGTTTTGTAAGTTGATCCCTTCATTTGTTAAGGTAAAATATAAACAAAGAAATACACACACACACACAAGAACCTTAACTTTTATCGTATTAAACTAGTGTTTTACTGGCACGTTAACAAATTTGGTTGGTTTCCATCATGTTCGTTACGTTACCATAACTAAAACAAAAAAAATAAAAAAAGGTATACACAACACACATGACCCACGAAATTGGACTTAGCAAAAAAAAAAAAAACTATTTAAACAAACAATAACAACCATTTCTCATTACAAAGATTTGAACTTGGGTAGTAAACCACATTAGACATAAGAACATCTCCACACAACTAACATGATAGAAGTTAAGTTGTTTTCCAAGTGAAAATTATCTATTATATACCAAAACAAAAGTTTATCAAAATAGAAACCTTGTAGCACCAACATTCTCTTTTATAATATTTATACAAATTTTATCATTTACAACTCTATTTTGTCTATTATTGTATTACTACTTCTATGGTGTTTTGTGTACATTGGTTGTGTAAATTAGTTATTCAGCTAATATGGTGGTTATCGTTTTGACCTGTTTCAAGTTGACCTTCACCTCATTATCTCATCCGGACATGCCTTCCCCATTCATGTTATAAAAAATAATGTAGTCGTCATATTACCATGTTGATATTCCCGTCCATCGGACCGGTAAAGCACTAGTTAAATATAGTTAATGTATTGACTATGATTTAAAAATATGTCTAATGACCATATGATATAAGTAGGCATTCACTATAAATTTAGAATTATTTCAATACGAATAAAATCTAGGAAGGCTTGATATTTTATTTTCTTTTTGAATTATTTAATTGTGAAGAAAATCAAAGAAGTGCTTGTTATATATGAAACAATAGGGTTGGACCAATAAGAAGAGGCCATGTGTCCAAAAACTCTATTGCTTTAATAGTATAGTTAGATGGCTTAAAGAATAAGGATTATATATTGAAACGGGTTGAAAATAAATGCGAGGATGGGTCCACTTCTGGTAGTTCCATTTGTGCTGGGATGCTCATCACTGAGCTCGCCTATAGACCTGGAGTTATGGACTTACCAGCTGCTCGGAATTTGACGAGGATGGGCGAGGGGATTCTCATGGATATGACCAGACTCCAGGCAATGAGGATTGTGAGGGCGGTAGGGAACCAGACCAGATTGGTTGACAGGCAGGGTCGCATTTGGGACCCGCTACCCCCTACTGATGACGATGACATGCCTGTTCAGGAGGAGCCACAGCCAGGTCCGATACCGCTAGACTACGAGCATCTATGGCAGAGGTTTGACCAGTTTAGCCTCAATTAGGAGCAGTTCCAGTTTGCCCAGTAGCAGTTTCGGGCGGAGAAGATCGATCAGCGGGGTCTGCTTGACTACACGGCTGATTACACCCACCATGGATTTGAGTGGATGTTCGCCTATGGACAGGCACATGCGAACTACAGTGGCTTCACGATCCCGGCTGCGCCTTCTTGGTCTTACGGCGCTTCTTCGTTGAGTCATCCTCCAGGCGAGCAGCCACCGCCCTTTGACACACAGTTTTCGTAGCCCGGCCCGTCGTCCACCTGTTATGCTGATCCTTTCTCGAGCCCTCTTGTCCAGCCTGACTAGTTCACCATGGCTAATCCGTACGGTGCCTCCCTGTTCACAAACCGGGACGCGGAGCCTACTTGCTCAGTATTCGATGATATGAATGATGATTAGCAGTTTATTTTTATTTGTGTTTTCTAGACTTTGGTAGTTCTCATTGTGTTTTGTAGACTTTTTTCTCTTTCGGGTTTATGATGAATGCTATCTTTGGATGTGTTTTGGATTGTGTTTTGCATTCTGTTGTCTTGCTGTGGTTTTGTCTTGTCTTGCTTTGTCATTACAGGTGGTCCTATGTTTGCACAATTAGCGTTGACGGGTTTTCACTTGGATCTTTCCGGGTCTCTGGCATGGCAGTTTTGCAATTTTCAGGGGAGTTCTCCGTTCTCTCTCCTTTTCATTTTACTTTTATAGTTTTTTGTTGTGTAACGGTGGCGTTGCACAATTCAAGTGTGGGGAGGAAACTTCATGAACTTTGTTTGTCAAAAACTAAATTTTTTGCAAAACTCCAAAGCAAATAATAACCACTAAACAATCTTAATTCACCTTTAATCATTTTGTTAAAGCATAAATCTTTAAGACATTCAAGCAAAAATCTTTATAAAGATATACCTTTAAGCAAGGTTGTAAAAGTCGTTAGGCGGTCCTAGGGGGTCGACTGGGGAGTCGCGAGTACTCGGGAGTAGTCGGGGATTACTCGGAAAATACCTACGGAGTACTCGGCCGAGGCGGGGAGTACTCGATCTAGGCGGGGAGTAATCGGGGAGTACTCGGCCGCCTACTCGGGAGTTTTACAACATTGCCTTTAAGCATGACAAACAAATTCACATTCTTACCTTGCAAAAGTTACCTATTCCGCCCGTTTCTGTGAGTTGGCCTCATCATATTTTTCTCATGTTTTTGCGGGCAATTGAGTAAGCCGGGTGATTATTGTAAAGTAGAACTTGTTTTTGGGATTGCATTTTAAAACCATATATATATACATGGCATAAACCATTGAGGAATTTAGGATAAACCCTTTGTCTAGCCATTTTTTCACTTATATTTTCCTTACACACATTATCCGCTTAGTAGCCCATGTTTAGCCTTTCCCGTGTTTTTCTATTTCACCCTATTTTTATCGCCACTTAGCCATATAGCCTTTTATATTTTCACCCATTTTTTGTTAGAAATCCGGTTTGGCTAAGTTAGTCAGTTTATTTTTGTACTTCTTTTATGTTGTATCTTGTTCACTTGGGAAAGCACAATGCTATCTTCCAAATTTTGTATGTAAAGTTTATAGTTGGCAAAAAAAAAAAAAAAAAAACTTATAAGAAAAGAAGAGAAAATACGAAGTTAGTTCGTCATATATTAGGTGAAACATGATTTCAAAGAGCAATTTTTGGTTTCATTAGCTCTCGGCCCGTTTAAACCATTTGGTTTATTTAGTTAGATTTTGTTTTATAGCTAACTTAGTTTCGGATTTTCTAACCGTTTAGCCACTTTTCCCCAAAAAATTTCTCACCCTAACCCTAAGCCAAGTTACAACCCTCGAGTACTCGTGTTTTATGCCATGTATGTGTCGGTTTAATTTGACCCTTGAACAAGCCTATGCCTTGCTTAGTCATCGTCTTGGCATCGAGTGTTCTCAACATGCACCATTACACGCATGATCACTAAATATAGCCGAGTGTATGAGTGAACATTGTGAGGTTTGCAAGGAGGGAATGTGATAACGGTTTGTAATGCTCTTTAGACTATATCGTCATCTTCACTAGGCTTGTTTGGACATACATATAAAATGCTTGCTTGATCTATTAAAGATTTGAATAATTATTGCTTGCGGGTTATTATTGACTTGGAATTTGTTTCATTTGCTTGAGGACAAGCAAAGTTCAAGTGTGGGGATGTTTGATGTAACACAAAGTGTACATCTTATTACACCAAATTTTCCTCATATTTTAGCCGAACTCCATGCGAATTCATTGTTTTTGGGTACTTATTTGGGTTATTTGTGAATTTGCAGGTCCAGGCGCCCGCCCGATAAAGAAAACATGAAAAGAGGGCGTTTCATGAACAAAATCAGCAATCTGCTAATCCCGCACGACCGTGCAAGACCACGCACGACCGTGCTTCCCGGATATTTTACCAGAGCAAGCCAGTGCAGGGTCCAATGCCACAAAAATTCAAAAGTGCACAACCGTGCATGACCGTGCGGATGCTCGTGCAAGACCATGCACGACCGTGCGTGACCGTGCCAATGACCATGCCAGAACAGAGAAATCTGACCTTTTGGTCAGACTAAAGCAGGGAGTTGACTTTCCACTTATATGCACGACCGTGCATGGGCCCGTGCCAGACGTTCAGAAAGTATAAATACACCTCCATTACCTCCATTTCAAGTGTGGAGCCTTAGGGGAATTCTCTTAACTTGCAGGAAAATTATTGTGTGTTTGCTAGAGAGAATTCAAGGCTTCCATCTTGTGTGATCATCCTTGCAAGTAGCATTCATCATTCATCTTAGTTTGCAATTTCTTGTTCTTAACAATGCTTTGTAAGACTACTTTGATTTTGTTTATTGTATCAAGCCTTATGGGCTAATACTTTTGTTACTTAGATTATGTTGAAACTTCTACTTATGTGATATTTTATCTATGCATGATTTTGGCAAGTTGGTGTTCTTCAATTTTATGACATGTTCTTGAGTAGGGTTTAATGGTTGAATGCTTGTTTTAATTCCTAATCTTGTTAGTTTGATAGATGCTTAACCATAATATGTTGGAAAACTATGTGTTGAGTATTTGTTTATGAACATAGTTTGTTTATGCATACTTTGTTTATATCATTAAGTCAGGAATGACTAATGAAAATTAACTTGGTTATGAATTTTAACAAGTATGAAACCTATCACTTGATATTGGAAAATTGTATGGTGATAACATGATTCTTTGAGTTGGTTGATGTTGCTATAGATTAAGGCCATAATCCTTAGTTTATATTTTGCTACTTAAAAGATTCATGTGTTTAGTTAGTGTTCTTGGACTTGTCTACTTTACATGATTTTAGGTGGTTAGTTTGTTATTTTCATGTTAGCTTTCCTTTGATTATGAGATTAGGTAGTTTTGACAAACTTACTAATCTATGGTTATTATTTTGAAAACACCCATCATGATGTTGTTGTTAGTATTAGGTTGTCTTGATTGGAATTTGATATTAATGCTTAATTCATGATGTTTGCCATTATCATTGTCATTTTATCACTAAGTTTAAGTGGATGCATAGCTTTGTTTGGATTGATTGTTAATTGTATTTTATTTGCTTTGTTATTGTTGTATGCTAGTTTAATTACTTGAAAAATCCAATTAGATTGCTTGTTCGGTTAAATTAATTACAAGGATTTAGTATCAAAAGTTCACCGTGTCCATGGATTGACACTTGGTTCTTACCGATACTTTGCTACAAACGATAGGTATACTTGCCTTTCGTGTGTGGTTTGGTTGTTGGTGAAAACCATTTTTAAAACCCGATTTGTGTGAAACTTTTATTTAAATTTTATATATAATTCGCACACGTCAGACCCGAAAACTATTATTTGGGCGGGTTAACCCGAAATAAAAACCATTTATTGAATATGGGTTAAAAAAAGTGAGGAGTGATGAGTGCTTGACAAGTGGCACAATGAACTAGCGTTTTATTAGAATAGTAAGATTGATTGAAAAAAAATGTGAGGATAGCTATGAGATTAACAAGTGGCAAGAATATATAGTATTTTATTAGAGACAGCGTGGGGATAAACGACGTTGGGAATTAGGGTTTAATATTTGGGTTGAATGTGTGTTATGAAAAGAAATGGACAGAATAATAAAAGGACCCGGAAACTATTATTTGGGTGGGTTGACCCGAAATAAAAACCATTTATTGAATATGGGTTAAAAAAAGTAAGGAGTGATGAGAGCTTGACAAGTGGCACAATGAAGTAGCCTTTTATTAGTATAGTAAGATGCATGGTCTAAATCTACTTTGTCCCACGTGGACGTATGTTTGCTCCTTGTGGATGTATGAATGGCCTTTTTTGGGCGTATTTTTAATTGCGACGAATGCAATGGTAATGCTTTGTGGCTTACCGCAATTGTACAATTGTGTAATATGTTGGGATGATGGCCGTCATTGGCTGGGGTGCCACGACCTTTAATGAAATATGAGTAGATTTAGACAACTATATCTTTTTGGCTTATAGTGTATGCGTATAGTACGCTACACTACGAAGAAATGTTTTGTACCCTCGCAATACATATATGATATTACTATTATTATTATTATTATAACTATTTTGAATGATATGAATGTGATAAAAGATAGAACTCACTCAATAACGTTAACTTTTAGTGTGCACACTATGCTAGCAAGTTGGTATGGACGTTAGATATGGGCATGGCTGGCAATGAAGCGAGCACTACCCAGTTGAAGAATGACATCCCGATGTTATGTTTATGTTATGATTACAAACTTTTGTTTTTGTGTGGATTTAGTACCTTCGGGGTTTGAATAGCGGTCACATTTTGAATGTTTTTGATGTACGTGCATGATTTTTTTATTTTAGAACTATGCTGCATTTATAAACCCTATTGTCGAGACCCCTAGGTTGAGGCGGTTCACCGTAGTATTGTAAGGCAGATGGGTGTCTCCTAGAAAGACCCCGAGTTTACATCTAATTCATTCAAATCGTAGAGTAGATCAAGACTAACAGAAGTTTCTTTTTTCTCTTTTTCTTTTTCTTAGATCCCACATAATTCTTTAACTACTGCATCAAATCCAATATGTTAGATGGAGTCGAGGAGAGCAGCCCACTCCATTTATGAATCCAGCACAATTGCTGAAAAACGGCAACTAAAGAAAACATGATCCACATAATCGTCCGCTGCAGTATAAAAGGATGGATTAAAGAATTTACTTACACACCTCTAAGCAAAAGATTTCGACGAGTGATATTTGTATTTTAAACGTACGTTACAATTCACCTTTAATGGCACCCAATTAATCCACTTGAAACATTAGAAAATGTCATGTGTTAATTTGAAGACATTCGGTGAAAAAACTATTGGTTTATTAGATAGAGAGATTGGTTGTGTTTTGGTTAAAATATCCTAACGTCATACATATATTTATTTAAATTATATCATACTAAGAGATAATTAGTAACATATGAATTTACACAAAATAAAATAAAATAAATTAAATTAAATGTTCACACATTGACACACGTTTGATGTATGGATGCAATTCATCTCTGTAGAGAAGTCAAAGTTTTAAGAACTTGACAGAGAAAGCATCAGGACCAACAAAGACAGACAATGAATATGTGTAGTAAATAAAACCATAAGCATTTGAAGCATATGCATAAAATTTGGCTACATTATTGTTAATTTTTTTTTGTTTTGTTCCCTTAAATAAGTGGTTGAAATTTTAAGTAGTATTGTAATACTTCATAAAAAAAATACAAAGTTGCGTACATTTTTTTCTTTTATGTACGAGGTGACAGATCTAAAACTTTATTTATGACACTTTGAATTAATTTGTAAACGAAGAAAAATAAATATATAAAAGTTTTGTTTGAAAGGTTCTTTTTTACTATGTTGGTGTTTGACGTTTATATAAAGTAATAAGATTGAGTACTGCTTTTTAAAAGTCACAATTTAGATACTATGGTTTTAATTTTGTAACAATATTAGGTATTAGCTTTAACTTCCGTTAAATGTTATCGGAAAGTGCAAAAACGTTAGGGCATTATTGTCATTATACATTCTCATTAAAATTTTTGGCATACTTGTGTTTTGGAATATTTTGGAATTTCATGTTCTGATTAGTATGACAACTAGTGATTTACCTGTGTGTTACGACAACGAGTTGACGCGTATTCGGTGGGTATTTGTTACATTTCGTAAAGGTACCTTAATAAAACCCAATATATAAATTTGTTGAATTAACATATAAAAAGATTAACATACAAAAAAAATAAAAATAAAAAATTAAAGTGATGTTTATTCGGTTGGTAAAATTCGGCGTTGGTAAAACCCGAGCGTTGAAGCCTGGACAATGGTAAATCCGAGCGTTACGACGACGAGTTGACGCAAATTCTATTAACTTTTAACGGAAATTAAAGTTAGTATCTAACATTGTTACAAAATTAAAACCTTAGTGTAACACTCCGACTTAAGCGGAAAAGCCTGAGTGTGGCGTACAGATTGTTCAAAACACATGTGACACTATTAAGGGCGTGCTCGTTTCATAGAATTGAATGGAATTGGAATTGAAATTTGCATAGGATTTGGAATCGGAAGGAATTGGATTTGGAATTTGAACATTCTAATAGGAATTAGAATTGGAAGGAATTGAAATCCAATTTCATTCTTGATGTGCTCGTTTGACAAATGAATTGTAATCTATCACCACAAATGAATTGGAAGCGGTATTTTTTTTAACGAGGATAACGGCGAAAACATTTTAGTTTTCTTTAGATTTTTTATTTATATTTTACGTTATGATTTTTTATTATATTTTTTGAACTTTTTTAGGGGTTTTCTATTAAGATCCAAAACCCCTCAAAAAATATTCAAAAAAAAATAAAAATAAAAAATTTATAACTTAAAATATAAATCAAAAACAAAAAAAGTTAAAAAAAAGAAAAAACTAAAATGTTTTATTCATTGTCCTCGTTCAAAAAAAAATAAATAAACTCGAGAAACGATTCCAATGAATTCACTTGAAATCCTCCACATTTTGGAAGAATTTGGAAACACTTTATTTAAAGGAATGTGAAGGAATTGAATTCCAATTCTTTGACAACCGAACGGACAAAAATGGAATTAAGAATCCAATTCCAATGAAACGAACACGCCATGTTATGGGATTTTAATTCAAATTCATTTGAATACCCACGAATTCTATGAAACGATGATATTATTAATTAATTTGAATATCAAGTACACAAGTTTGATTTATATAACAGTAAAACCATACAATTCCGTGAGACATGTGTAAATCGAGCAAGTAAGGTCCTTTCCAGTTGGTAACAACCAACGTACTCGGATAATCGCGTAAGTAAGGTCCTTTCCGGTTGGTAACAACCAACGTACTCGGATAATGAGGCCATTTTGCACTCATGTAACGTCCGCATTTTGAGAAAGTATTAAATAAAATAATATGAAGTTTTATTTAATCATGTGTCGTGTAATGTGATTTGAATTAATTAAATAATCATGATGTGAAAGGATAAGATTAGGGATGCTATGGGCTTAAGAGTAATTATGGGCCTAAAGCCTTAGGCTTAGCCTATTTAAATGTAACACCTCGGTTAAAGTGGAAACGCCTGAGTGTGACATACAAATTGCTCAAATACACGTGACACTATTAGGTTACCATAATAACATTATTTCATTTAAATCATCATGTAACACAAGTTTATCAAATAATGCAAGTTATAAACAAATAAATAAACAAAACAATAAGTTGTTCTTTAAATATCCTATAAGCATGCTGTGTGTCTTCTAACCATCACCCTCGTATCTCTATACCTGTAGCATATGTATAAAATAAAGTCAGCTATGAACATAGCTGGTGAGATTCCCACAGTTTGATATAATACGTAAAAATCATACAATTCCATGAAACTTGTGAAATGAGCACATAAGGGTCCTTTACACTCGATGCAATGGACCTGAGTGTAAAGAACAAACGAAGGTCCTTTCCAGTTGGGGCTACCAACGTACTCGGATATGAGGTGTGACATCTGCCCGAATCCGACCCGACCCAGGTACCCGTTTCTCTGACCCGATCTCCCTCTTTTATGATTTAATATTTATTTATACTTATATTTTACTTTTAATAATAATATATATTTTCCTTCCCGCCTCTCTCTCCTTCTCTCTTTCCGCCTTCTTTTCCCTCTTGTCGCCGTCCCGCCCTTAAGCCTTGTTTCCCTCTTTTTCTTCTAACTCTTTTGTTCCTTCCCGCCTAAGGTTGTCTGCGCAGACCCCTTGCAAGGAAGCCTGCGTGAAGACCACCTGTTTCAGCGATTCGCGAGACGAACTCTTCTCGCAGCGCGCTAAGAATTGTAATTCTTCTCGCAGCGCGCTAAGAACGGTAGTTCCTCCCGCGACGCGCTAAGGATTTGTAGTTCTTCTCGCAGCGCGCTAAGAATCGTAGTTCATCCCTCGACGCGCGAAGAATTATAGTTCTTCCCGCGGCGCGCTAGGAATTCTAGTTCCTCCCGCGGCGCGCTAAGAAATGTGATTCTTCCCGCGACGCGCTTAGAAATGTAGTTCTTTCCGCGACGCGTTAAGGTTGGTTCTGTCTGCCTTCGCGCTCGCGCTCTCTTGACCTTCTGTGTCTGCCTTCGCGCCTTAGCCTTCTCGCGCTGAACCCTTTGAGTTTTCTTCTGTTTAATCTAGCCGTTGCTTTTGTTTTGTCTTGTCTTTTGAGCTGTTGACCTAATCTGCTTTATGTCTGAAAAGCCACTTTTGGCGCAGCATGCGCACCAACCCCATTGGTTGGCAGATAAAGTGACTGACATTATCTTTTGTGATCTGCTTTTGCCATGCTTGACCAGTACCTTTATCTGACCCGCCCATGCTTTTTACTGTTCCCTGTCAGCTTTATCTTGCCCCCTGCAGCTGCCATATCTTTTGATATCTTTTACTTGCTTTTGATATCTTTTGTTATCTTTTGTTTTGTCATGTTCTGTTTGTCTTGAGATCCTTTCCCCTTTTCTAGGGATTATGTCTCCTAGGGTTTTCTCTATAAATAATAATAGTATTATTTTCTTAACACTACACACACAAAACACTTAATCTCTCCTGTTCTCTTGCCCCTTGCTCTCTCTGCCGTCTTCCTCCCTGTTCTGCCCTGCTTTTCCGGTAATATATATATATAATAATTTACTTATTAATTATGCTAACTTATAATCAAGACTTAAATCAAATCATTAAAAATCTTATTTATAGGTTAACTTGTGCTTGTTTAAAGTTGGTTCTTGCTTAATCTTACACCGCATCGTTTATCAAGTGAGTAATCTCGTACCTAATCCCTTTTTGCTTTTAAATGTTTTGGGATGTTCATGTGTTCATACAAACTTAGAGTCTTAAACCTGTTTACGAACTTTAGTCGCGCAGTATCCCATGTGTTGAGGACGTTTACTTGGCTGTTTATTTGTATGTGTGTATCATTAACCGCTTTGTTCGGCCTATTCCGAAGTTTTCATGGATCCATTAGATGAACACGGGAGACCTATCGTTTACGGTTTTCTTTGTTTACACTTGCACAGATGTTTTCTCGTTTTTTGTGCTCAATTGGGAGCACGGATTGAACTATGAACTATGAGCTATGATCTATTTAGGCTTGATCACAATCTGATTGCACCCTTGTTAAACACCAGACATACACGTGTTGCGCACAGATTTATTGTTATCTATGTATTGTATTAAACTTGATTTCTCACCAACACGCAAGTGTTTGACGTTTATTTTAACACATGTTCAGGTTTGCAGTAGCTGTTTTGGAGCTTGTGGACACATAGGAAGTTTCTTTATTTTGGACCTAGATTAAAATGTATCAAGACAAGCTTTTGCTGTTCGAATATTATGATTTATAATATATTGATTTTTGATGTTTTATGTTATCTTGTTTACCCTGCGCGTGCGCGAATGAATGTATTTATTAAATATTGACACCCAATAGTGTCACGAGTAATGAAACAATATGTGGCGCCCCGATGTATAATCCGCCTTTGGTCGGGGTGTTACAGATTGGTATCAGAGCTCGTTGACTTTAGGATAGGTGGTTAGACGTAACGGCCTAGAATACCTAAGAGTCCCTTCTCGCGCATGAGAGAAATCTCATGTTCGCGCGCTTATTGTTAATTACTCGTTATTTATGAATATGCTCGCGCTTACGCAGTATATGATTTTATGTTTTATTTCGCGATATTTCGATTTTTGTTGAATTTCGATTTTTATTGATTTTTCTTACATATTCGTTTGTTGGGTTTGAAAATCCGAAAAGTCATGGTGATACATGAATAGTTGATTTTCAATTTCCATTTACGATTATGTTCTGAGGTTGGAGACTTGAAAAGTCATGGTGATACATGAATTGTCAACCTCCAATACTCATTTTCTTGTGTATTTTATATTGAAGATTGAAAAGTCATGGTGATACATGAATCGTCAATCTCCAATACTCGTTTGCTCGTATATTTTAAATTGGGAATTCGGAAAGTCATGGTGATACATGAATTGTCGATTCTTGATTCGAATTTGTTACCTTTATTAAGTCTGCATTTAAAGTCATTTATTTTACTTTAACTTTTGACAGTAACTGACTCCGTGAAACTAAGCTTTATAAGATTAAAACTTTGCGCTAAAACCAAGATATTAATTAAAATTTTTATAGAATGCCTCCGCTATCTCGCCGATTTCAGAGAAGAGAAGCCTCGCGCATGCGTAGACAGCAACGTTCCCAGGAAATGGCCGCCGCGATAGCCCAAGCCTTGAGCCAAAACAATACCTCCAGTTATAACATTAAGTCCTTTAACGCGGGTAACCCTCCAAAGTTCACAGGTCTTGAAGGAGCCACCGTGATGCTCCAATGGCTCGAAAAGATTGAAAACACTTTCCTCCATACCCAATGCCCTCATGACAGACGAACCCTATATGCCTCCAGTGTCCTGGAATCCAGAGCGCTTACATGGTGGAATGGAGTAGCCCATGCGCGTGGCGCAGAAGCTGCTTCCAGCATACTCTGGGAGGAATTTAAGGATCTCTTGACGCGAGAATTCTGCCCTCCCAACGAAGTAAAGCGCCTGGAGGAAGAATTTTGGAACCTGAAGCAATACAGTGGAGAAGCGCGCGAGTACGCGACGCGCTTCCACGAGCTAAGCTTACTGGTCCCTCACCTTGTTACCCCTTCACGCCGAGCAATCGAGAAATTCCTTGGGGGTCTCCCCATGGAAATTCAAGATTCTGTATGGGCCAGGAACCCAGTAACCCTCTCTGACGCCATTGAGTTGGCCGCTGTGCTCAGCGACAACCATGTCAGAGCAGGAACCCTGTTCCTGCGGGGAACAGAAAAGACCAAACCCACCAAGACTGCCCCTGAACCCGCAGAAACCAAACCTGAACCCTCAAACCATAACCAGAAACGTAGGCGCAGACAAGCTTACGCGCTTACCAACCCGCCCATTGTCCAGCAACCCATTTACCAACCTCCAGTTTACGCGCCTAACCCACTGTCAGCCTACCCAACACCTCCTGTAGCCCATAACTATGCCTTAACCAATCCCGCACTCCCTGCCCCGCCTCCTAAGAAACCTTACACAGGAAACCAACCCTTTTGCCCAACCTGTAGACTTCACCACCCAACCCAAACCCCGTGTCGACAATGTAACCGATGTGGCCGCGTTGGTCACTCAACCGAATACTGTAGAGTCCCTCCCGCCAATCCAATACCACCAGTCTACCCGCAGAACCCACAACCAACCTACCAAAACCCACGACCCAGGTCGTGCTATAACTGCGGTGATCCCAGTCATTTCCGGAACGCGTGCCCGAGACTACAAGTTCAGATTACACAAGCGAATCCGGTGAACCAGATTTCGAACCAAGTGACGCGTGGACGAGCTTTTAACATAACCGCGCACCAAGCGCAAGCGAATAATGACGTAGTTAATGGTACATTTTTGCTTAACGGATTTTATGCTTCTGTACTTTTTGATACTGGCGCCGATCGAAGTTTTATCTCTCGCGCCTTCGAGCAGAAGCTTGCGCGACCACGCGATAACTTAAAAGAAGATTTTTTAGTTGAATTGGCTAATGGTGAAACTGTTTTAATAAACTCAGTGATTAAAGATTGCACGCTTAACCTTAACGAAAACGATTTTCTAATCGACCTCATCCCCATGCCTCTTGGAAGCTTTGATGTTATCATTGGTATGGACTGGCTTACGCATAATCGCGCCGAAGTTATTTGCGCCAAGAAATTGATTCGCATACCTCGAGAGAATGGTGATCTTCATATTTACGGCGAAAAACCCTCCAGTGGTCTTAAACTTATGTCTTGCGCCGAAGCCCAAAGACTCATGCGGAAGAAGTGTATTGCATTTCTAGCCCATGTGGTTAAACCTGCTGAAGAAAAGAAGCTTCGCGATATCCCTGTTGTGCGTGATTTCCCTGAAGTTTTTCCTGATGATCTTCCTGGTATCCCTCCCGCTCGTGAAGTCGAGTTCCGTATTGATCTTGTCCCTGGTGCTTCCCCCGTGGCTAAATCTCCTTATCGTCTTGCACCCGCTGAGATGCAAGAATTGGCAAGTCAACTTCAAGAGTTGACCGCTAAAGGATTCATTCGCCCTAGCTCTTCGCCCTGGGGTGCTCAGGTGTTGTTCGTTAAAAAGAAAGATGGATCGTTTCGCATGTGTATTGATTACCGCGAGTTGAACAAACTCACCATTAAGAACCGGTATCCCTTACCGCGTATTGACGACCTCTTTGATCAACTCCAAGGTGCCTCTTGTTTCTCGAAGATTGATCTCCGCTCTGGCTATCACCAGTTGCGCATCCGCGATGAAGACGTTCCGAAGACTGCTTTTCGAACTCGTTATGGCCATTTTGAATTCCTGGTCATGTCCTTCGGTTTAACCAACGCACCCGCCGTTTTCATGGATCTAATGAACCGGGTATGTAGGCCTTTCTTGGATAAATTCGTGATTGTGTTTATCGATGATGTTCTGGTGTATTCTAAGACCAAGGCCGAGCATGAGCAACATCTCAGATTGGTATTGCAAAAGCTTAGAGCTGAGCAACTTTATGCTAAGCTTTCCAAGTGTGAATTCTGGTCTGATGGAGTACAGTTTCTTGGCCATGTTGTTAACAAGATGGGTATTCATGTCGACCCATCCAAAATTGAAGCAATCAAGAACTGGACTACGCCATCCTCTCCTTCCGAGATCCGTTCCTTTCTGGGCTTAGCTGGTTATTACCGGCGCTTCATTTCGAACTTCTCAAAGATCGCATTGCCTTTAACAGCTCTAACGCACAAAGGTAAACCGTATATTTGGGGCTCGAAGCAAGAAGAAGCCTTTCTAACGCTCAAGCGCTTGTTGTGTGAAGCTCCTGTTCTTGCGCTACCTGAGGGTAATGATGATTTTGTCGTGTATTGCGATGCATCCAACCAAGGTCTCGGTTGTGTTCTTATGCAACGAGGCAAGGTTATCGCTTACGCATCAAGGCAACTCAAGGTTCATGAAAAGAATTATACAACTCACGATCTCGAACTTGGTGCAGTTGTTTTTGCCTTGAAGATCTGGAGACACTACCTTTATGGTACTAAGTGTATCCTTTACACTGACCATAAAAGCCTTCAGCATATCTTTGATCAGAAGGAACTTAACATGAGGCAACGCCGATGGAACGAACTCATCAGCGATTACGATTGTGAGATCCGGTATCATCCTGGTAAGGCTAATGTGGTAGCCGATGCGCTCAGCCGAAAACCCTGCCAGCTTAACTGTATCTTGCCGCGCACCCAGCTTCACTTCGCGCCGATTCAAAGCAACCTTGAATCGCGTATTCGTGACGCGCAGCGCGCATCCATCAGTAATGGTAACCTTCGCGCCGAGTTAGCGTGTGGCGCGGAAGCACATTTTGTGCCTAATCTGAGTGGAATTCTCTGCTATCTCAATCGCATCTGGATTCCCTTTGATGAGAATCTTCGCGCTGATATCCTGTGTGAAGCGCACAAATCTCGGTATTCTATTCATCCTGGCGCTGATAAGATGTACAAGGATTTGCGCATTACTTATTGGTGGCCCGGTATGAAGAAGGATATTGCTGTGTTCGTAGCTAGATGTCTGACTTGTTCTAAAGTAAAAGCTGAACACCAACGCCCATCTGGTTTGCTCGAACAACCAGAAATTCCTGCGTGGAAATGGGAATGTGTAGCGATGGACTTTGTTACCAAGTTACCTTTGACAGTAAGCAAACATGATAGCATTTGGGTAATAGTGGATCGTTTGACTAAGTCTGCTCACTTTCTGCCCATTCGTGAAAACTACCGTGTTGAGCAACTCGCGCAGCTTTATGTCAAGGAAATTGTCTGCCGCCATGGTACTCCTTTGAGCATCATATCCGATCGCGATGGCCGTTTTATATCCCGCTTTTGGAAATCTCTCCAATCAGCGCTAGGAACTCGCTTGGACATGAGTACGGCATATCATCCCCAGACTGACGGTCAGTCTGAGCGAACTATTCAAACTCTTGAGGATATGCTCCGATCTTGTGTTCTTGATTTTGGAGGTAATTGGGATTCGCACCTGCCTTTGATCGAGTTCTCTTATAATAACAGCTATCATTCCAGTATTGGTATGGCCCCATTTGAAGCACTTTACGGTCGTAAGTGCCGCTCCCCGATCTGTTGGAGCGAAGTGGGTGAAACTCAAATCACAGGACCCGAACTTGTTCAAGAGACAACCGATAAAATCGCCAAGATCCGTGATCATCTGCTGACTGCCAGAAGCCGACAGAAGAGTTACGCAGATCGTAGGCGAAAGCCTCTCGAATTTCAAGTTGGTGATCTTGTTCTCCTCAAAGTGTCACCTTGGAAAGGTGTTGTCCGCTTTGGGAAGAAGGGTAAGCTTGCTCCTCGTTATGTTGGTCCATTCAAAATTCTCGCGCGTGTAGGAAAAGTTGCCTACAGACTTGACCTGCCGCCCGCGCTCAGTAATGTGCATCCAACGTTCCATGTATCCAATCTCAAGAAGTGTTTAGCTGACGAGAACCTTCACATTCCACTTGATGAAGTTCAAGTTGATGAAACTATGCATTTTGTTGAGAAGCCTGTTGAGATTATGGATCGCGAGGTTAAGCAAACCAAGCGCAGTCGTATCCCTATCGTGAAAGTTCGCTGGGAGTCCAAGCGCGGAGCCGAGTTTACATGGGAAAGGGAAGATCAAATGAAGATCAAGTACCCGCACCTGTTCTCTGCGCAACCTACTTCGAGATAAATTTCGGGACGAAATTTCTTAAAGTAGGGGAGACTGTGACATCTGCCCGAATCCGACCCGACCCAGGTACCCGTTTCTCTGACCCGATCTCCCTCTTTTATGATTTAATATTTATTTATACTTATATTTTACTTTTAATAATAATATATATTTTCCTTCCCGCCTCTCTCTCCTTCTCTCTTTCCGCCTTCTTTTCCCTCTTGTCGCCGTCCCGCCCTTAAGCCTTGTTTCCCTCTTTTTCTTCTAACTCTTTTGTTCCTTCCCGCCTAAGGTTGTCTGCGCAGACCCCTTGCAAGGAAGCCTGCGTGAAGACCACCTGTTTCAGCGATTCGCGAGACGAACTCTTCTCGCAGCGCGCTAAGAATTGTAATTCTTCTCGCAGCGCACTAAGAACGGTAGTTCTTCCCGCGACGCGCTAAGGATTTGTAGTTCTTCTCACAGCGCGCTAAGAATCGTAGTTCATCCCTCGACGCGCGAAGAATTATAGTTCTTCCCGCGGCGCTCTAGGAATTCTAGTTTCTCCCGCGGCGCGCTAAGAAATGTGATTCTTCCCGCGACGCGCTTAGAAATGTAGTTCTTTCCGCGACGCGTTAAGGTTGGTTCTGTCTGCCTTCGCGCTCGCGCTCTCTTGACCTTCTGTGTCTGCCTTCGCGCCTTAGCCTTCTCGCGCTGAACCCTTTGAGTTTTCTTCTGTTTAATCTAGCCGTTGCTTTTGTGTTGTCTTATCTTTTGAGCTGTTGACCTAATCTGCTTTATGTCTGAAAAGCCACTTTTGGCGCAGCATGCGCACCAACCCCATTGGTTGGCAGATAAAGTGACTGACATTATCTTTTGTGATCTGCTTTTGCCATGCTTGACCATTACCTTTATCTGACCCGCCCATGCTTTTTACTGTTCCCTGTCAGCTTTATCTTGCCCCCTGCAGCTGCCATATCTTTTGATATCTTTTACTTGCTTTTGATATCTTTTGTTATCTTTTGTTTTGTCTTGTTCTGTTTGTCTTGAGATCCTTTCCCCTTTTCTAGGGATTATGTCTCCTAGGGTTTTCTCTATAAATAATAATAGTATTATTTTCTTAACACTACACACACAAAACACTTAATCTCTCCTGTTCTCTTGCCCCTTGCTCTCTCTGCCGTCTTCCTCCCTGTTCTGCCCTGCTTTTCCGGTAATATATATATATAATAATTTACTTATTAATTATGCTAACTTATAATCAAGACTTAAATCAAATCATTAAAAATCTTATTTATAGGTTAACTTGTGCTTGTTTAAAGTTGGTTCTTGCTTAATCTTACACCGCATCGTTTATCAAGTGAGTAATCTCGTACCTAATCCCTTTTTGCTTTTAAATGTTTTGGGATGTTCATGTGTTCATACAAACTTAGAGTCTTAAACCTGTTTACGAACTTTAGTCGCGCAGTATCCCATGTGTTGAGGACGTTTACTTGGCTGTTTATTTGTATGTGTGTATCATTAACCGCTTTGTTCGGCCTATTCCGAAGTTTTCATGGATCCATTAGATGAACACGGGAGACCTATCGTTTACGGTTTTCTTTGTTTACACTTGCACAGATGTTTTCTCGTTTTTTGTGCTCAATTGGGAGCACGGATTGAACTATGAACTATGAGCTATGATCTATTTAGGCTTGATCACAATCTGATTGCACCCTTGTTAAACACCAGACATACACGTGTTGCGCGCAGATTTATTGTTATCTATGTATTGTATTAAACTTGATTTCTCACCAACACGCAAGTGTTTGACGTTTATTTTAACACATGTTCAGGTTTGCAGTAGCTGTTTTGGAGCTTGTGGACACATAGGAAGTTTCTTTATTTTGGACCTAGATTAAAATGTATCAAGACAAGCTTTTGCTGTTCGAATATTATGATTTATAATATATTGATTTTTGATGTTTTATGTTATCTTGTTTACCCTGCGCGTGCGCGAATGAATGTATTTATTAAATATTGACACCCAATAGTGTCACGAGTAATGAAACAATATGTGGCGCCCCGATGTATAATCCGTCTTTGGTCGGGGTGTTACATGAGGTCCCTTTTCCACTCGAAACAAATGGACTTGAGTGCAAAGGGGGGCGTATGATCATACTTATTGAGGCAACCACTTGAAATCCACGTATATAACAAATAAGCAAGTAAGCACGCAAGTCCATGATATGAATTGTAGTTTGTAAGCCAAAATTGTAATTCTTGAGGTTTGATAGGATACATATACTATTCCTAAAATATGAAAACGTTTAAAAAGGGGGGGTGTGAGAAAACTCACATTGAAATCGAAGATAAATTTGAATTATAAACCAAAAGCACAATACGAAATCGTAGCAACTGAACATCCGGAACTATAAATAGAATAAATATGAAAAATTTAAAGACTAACTAACGGGGGTAATATGAGTAAATTATTGGTTGGGAATATGTGTTATTTTATTGTAACTTCTATTTAGCATTTTATATTATTTTAACTTTTAAAATTAACGACTATAGTTTAATGAATTCGTAACGATGTTTATTATTTATGACTTAATGGTAATATGAAAGACACAATTTTTAAATGAAAATTTTATTTTGAACAAATATATATATGTTAACGAAGAAGAATCTTAATATTAACGTTTATATTATTTTAATAATATTTTAATAATGTTTGGCTAATAACCTAACATTAATACGGGTAATATGATATTTTCAAGGCACGGTTTAACGAATATCTAAATAATTAAAATTAACGAATTAATATTAACGAAAACAAATTAAAATTGGTGGTTTAACAAGTTTGGAAGTTTGTTTTGTATGAAAAATGGTAAAATATAATTTATATTTATTTTATTTGGTTAAAAATAATTTTATTTAATTTATTATGATTTTTAATTAATTTAGTTGATTATCATAATTAATGAAAACTGTTTAAAAAAGAATAGAAGGATCAATAGCCTGACCTGGGTTTTGGATCCTAAGGTTCACAGCCTACAAACTAGCCAGCTGGACTACACCTGTTATTTGAATTAGGACAAGACCAAATATATTTAAAGTATATGTCAAGTTCATCTATGTTCTTTAAACCCTAGGTTTAGATTCGTTAATTGGGTTCCAGGTTTGATTGAATTAAGTTAGGGGAAATGTTTGGCAAGTTAAAATGATTCAAAACCGTATCTTAATTACCTCGTATGATGCTGAGAAGGTGAGGAATGGGTCATGGCCGGAGACGGACTTTGGACGATAAATCGGAGATCAAAGAGTGTTTGTTAGCGTATATAAGTGATTGTAGCAAGTTTAGTTGTATGTTAGCTTTGTATTTATACTGTGAATTGGACGAATACTCGTTAATTATCCTTAATTGCGATTAGCCGATTTTCCGGCGGATGTTACGGATGAAATGGGTTTAATTGGTCCGTTATTGACCATTATAACTTGTTATTTTTGTTAACTGATGGTCGCAGGTCTAGTCTAAATCCATTAAGACGAATTAATTGAATAATACCATGAGTTTGGCGGGGTTTTAAGGACTATCGGAATGCTAAGGTCGCTGCCGGCGACTTTGGCTGGAAAAACGGGAGTTAGGGGTGGGGGGCTGTGTTGTTACATAATAATATATAAAGTTTCATTTATGGTCCTTGAAGTTTCAACTGATATTAAAACTTAAATTTAAATATATTTACGGTTTAAACCCCGAACTTCGATATTGTTTTATGACTAGAAAATTAGAAGGTAATTTACGAATTGAATCCCGCACTTGGAAAGGTTCGTATTATACTTGAATAGCTTGTAATTTGTTTAAATATTTAAATTCCCGTAGTTACGTTTATTGAATAAAATGAAAAGAAACGAACGAATGCTAAACGTAAATTATCGTGCATATAATATTAACGATGAACGCGTAACGATAAATCGGGTCAGTTTAACAAAATCTACAAAAAAAAATCTACGAATATAAAACACATTAAATGAAACTTGAGATATAGATGAATATGTATCCTTATAAACAAAGCCGAAAATTTAAAATGGGTCGGGTTTTTCGGGTTTGAAAAGTAACGAATGTTACATTAAAGAAACCTAAAACCTAATTATTATCTCATCCTTATCATTCCTTCATTATTTCATCGTCATTATCAGACACACACACACTCACGTATACACATACCCTCTACTCATACACAAATATTCCTACTTATAATTCCATTCCAAATCTAAGAGAGAGATAGAAGTAGATTTTTTAGTACCTTAGAAGAATCATCTAAGATTTCAAGTAGTTCAAGATCTAAACTCTATAAGGTACGTTTTATGTTAAAGATCTATCATTTATTCATCTTCATCTTATTTCTATTTTGATTAAGAGGGGATAATAAGTAAACGAATCTTATGAGTTGAAAATGAAACAAACCGAGCCTAACCGACCTTAATAAACTCCAGTTGAACCGAATAAGAAAGTTGGAATTCGGTTTAAATAATTTAACTCAAAAAATAATGTGTAAGTGGCTTGAGTGAATACTAGATCCGAACTTAATCGGATCGAGTAGGGTGTAAGGGAAACGACTCGAATGGCCTATGAGGGAGGTCGGCCCGATTGAAATTCAGACAAGGAATGAGACTCGGTCCGATTCATGTGTTCAACTCGAATTCCAATCGACCGGCTAAAGGTATATTCAACTCAAGTTTTATTCGATTCGAGCTATGAGTCGACTGGATTGAAATTGATAATCGACTCGAATGAAACAAGGGTCGGCTCGAGTAAATCGACTCGAATGGATTGACATTAGATCTCGACTCGTTGAGTCGAGTGGTTGGATGGAATCAGCTCGATTGGTGAAGAAAGATTCGACTCGAATTTTGAGTCGAGTGAAGGGGGTGAACTCGACTGGAACTAGAACTCGGCTCAACTTACTAGTCGACTCGATGAATAGGGACTCGACCCAAGCATTCGACTTACATAGGAAGGGCCACTCGACCCGATGAGTCTACTCGATGGACAAGAAGGAGTCGAGCCAATCAATTGACTCGATTGAAGGATGACGAGCCAGCTAGATAAGGTGGAATCACCTCGAGTGGGGTCCTTGGATGCTCGCCATGAGTATGGGTTGACCAAGACAAAGAACTTAACCAAATCTCCTATCCAAATGGAACCTTAGACTCAACCCGAACCCAATAGGAAATATAACCCGAGACCTGACTCATAATAAACCACTAACTTATGGAACTCGTTTAGAATACTTAAACATGTAAGCTCGTTAAATAAGTCGTTAACTTATAAAAAATATAAGAACTTAACCTGAACTCGCTTAAGGAACCATTAACTCGTAAACTCATTA
>NW_027504294.1:0-22050 GCF_021521415.1 Bidens hawaiensis | reverse complement strand
AAGTGGGAGAACGGCGTTCAGTACTTTAAATATATTACTGACTTTTTCTTACTACCAAGGTGGGATGTGCGAACACTCGCCGAACGGACTTTCATAAACCATTGTGGAAATCAACTAGTAGGATTGTTTCATCAACATCTGCTATCTAAGGTCAACCACGGGTTTAAATTTTTTAAGCCGCATGTGCTAACCAGGAAATACATTGATGAAATAGATCCTCAAACTGGTTGGAGAAAGCTCGTGTTAAAGTTCAAGCCACCAAAGACTATGACGCGTGTACCGGTGATGACCTTTCCGCAAGATCTTCATCTGCCATTCAATCAGAAGTACTACGAAAATAGAACGGGCGAGGCAGTCATTGTTTTGGGCAAAGGGCTGAAAACTAACTTTATACGAGTCATAGACCCTATGTGGCTCGTTAATTTATCCGAGACGGTCAATGAGGTGTTGTTCAGAACAAGATTTTGTTTGCAATACGAGAAGACTATGACTGCGCTATGGAATTCCAACGCGTTGTACGTGTTGGTCATGCATTTGGGGTTCATAGTTGTGCTGATTGGAAGTCAAAGTGGTTCAAGTAATTTAAAGACAAAGAGCATGAGACGAGGGGGCGTTTGTTAGTGCACGGTTTTGGTCGGCTCAAGTCTTTGTAATCGTTTTATCTATTATTATTAAACTAATATAAGGTTATTTTGGTAATTACAAGCCCATTCGTTAAGTTATATCATACGTTAAGTATGTTTAACGCATGATAGTTAAGCTGTTATACATGTCCATTTGTTAAGGATGTTTAACGAATGGACCTTAATCGTTATTGATACGTTCCCATTCATCATGGAATGTTAAAGAATGAGCTATAGAGAATGAGTCATTAGCTATAGCGTTATATTATTTATTGTAATGAAGACGAATGAAGGTCATTCGTTACGGTATGTTTAACGAATGGCATTTGTCTTCTATATAAAGGTTGTTCTAGCCTTAATAATTTAAGTGTGTTTAACGTATATTCTTATAAGATGTTACTCTACCGAATTGCTCACTCGCACACTTCATTCTATAATCTATTATATACATACATATATCAGATAACAACATCCGATTGATTAGATCAATATGTATTGATCAACTAATATAGCGAAGCTCAATAGAACCGTGTTACTACAATCTTAATGTATTAGTTATCAAAACTTGGTTTTTGGTTGTTATTTAAATAGTTAAAATGGTATTTTTTTTCATTTCTATTTAACCCATCCATTTGTTACACTGTTGTAACTATTAGGAAAAAATTCGTTAAACATAAACAACGAATGATGGTCATTCGCTGCTTTATTAATATCGAATTGGATACATTCATTATTGATACATTCGCTTCCGTTGATCTGATAACGAATGGACGTCAATCTTTATTTTTAGATAACGAATAGCTAACAAATAAACGTTAGTTCATAACGTATGAGTTGATTCGTTAATTTTTATTAATGAATGAGCGCTCATTCGTTTGTTTAAAATTAACGAATGAACTAATTTTTTCACCTTGGTTTGTGTGCAAAGTTGTAAAGTATAAAAGGGTAGGTCGAACGAATGGACCTCATTTTTTTAGATCTGTAAACCTAGAAAAGAGAGAAAAACAGAAAGAAACTATGTCAAATTTTTATGAAAATCCAAACTTCCCTAAATCGAGTTTTGGTTGATTGAGCATTGATCTTTAGGTAATTATGAGTTCAGCGATATATGATTCATTGTTTTTTATCAATGTTTGATAAGTTAATTAGAACATGAACTAACCAGATTCTTACCTTAATTGATGATTTAAACGTTAACATTTAATCAATTATTTGATTAGGTTTGATTATCGACGATAATCAGATCAAAATGGTGTATGTTTTAAGTCTAAACATGATGATCTAAGCTTAATTGATTTTCAAACTGCATGTTTGACTATCAGGTGTTCATCCTGATTTTGACTTTGACAAATTGGAGTCAAATAACTTATTCGTCTTTTCACATTCGTTGGGTATAACCATTGGGATTCTCATTCGTATAGATTTATGATGAATGATACTATTCGAATCCCTAACGAATAAGATCATTCATATACATCTATGATGAATGAGCTCATTTGTTAATATATTTAACGAATGGGATCATTCGAATGAGATCATTAGTTAAATGATTCAAATAAAGAATGGGCTAATTCGTTACTTAACATATAACGAATGGATAACAAATAAGATTGAATTTTTAAACAAATTGTAATATTTCACTAAGTGTTTAGTAAAATCTTATGATTTTAATGTATTTTGTTGTTTCTAATGCTCGGTTTTCATAGAAATTGCAGATGAATAGCACGTTGATGCTCCAGCTCAAGAGAACCCAGTAGATCAAATAAAACAGGAACCTAATGTACAAGATGAACCTCAACAGCAACAAGCTGCTGAGGAGATTCAGGTTGCTGAACTGTTGTACGACAATAAGCATAACATATGTGCTTTCTTGCTTGATGACTTTGTGGGTAGAGATCTATCTGGAGATATTATTGCTTTCCTTCGTTGTTTCAGGATCTACTATGCTATATCGGATGACGTACTAGCACACTTTATCATTATCCGCCCATTCAAGGATTTTGTTAAATATGTTGATGCCGAAAATCATACTGAAGCCGAGATTCATAACAAGAGAATCGCGATTGATGTGGATGTGATACGCAAGTTACAACAAATTACTATTACCGTAGATGACCATTGCAAGTTCGACAAGGAGTTGATTAGAGGCTTATTCCAGACGTTGAATTACAAGGACAAGTTGGAAAAGTCACGGTATAACAAGGCATATCTTTGTGAACATTACAAGTACCTACTACACGTACATATTCACTACCTTGGGGGAGAAAGGGTGGATACGATGAATGTTGGATCATGCTTCGATCCGCATTCGTGGCTTTTGTACTCAACAAGTCATTCAACTTCTCGAGTTGGTCTTTTATCATCTAAAAGAGAACTGCACGACTTGTCACCACAAGAACAAGTTCCTGATGTATCCAAGGGTCTTTCTATTAATTATTGATCACTTGGCGCCTAATCGGGTATGTGATCCGAAGTTTGTGGATGATGTTATGGTTTTGGAGCATATGTCTAAGGAAACTATGAAACGGTTGAGGACATACCGTAACCAAAAACCATAGATCAGGTGATGTCGTGTGCTGAATTGGTAATATTATAATTGATTAGAGATTTAGCTTTGCACAAGATAGTGTTTTAAATTTATAAAAGAAATTTCTACTAAAACTAAACACACACAAAATAGGCAAGTGTATCTATCGTATATGTAGAATAGTATTGGTAAGAACCAAGTATCAATCCTTGGAAACAAATGTTTCCAATAATGAATCTTTGTTTTAATGTGATCGAAGATTTTTAATCATTTTGGGTTGATTTTCAAACTTTTTATAAAATAAAATACTTATATATAATATATAGGTGACAAAAATAGAAATTCTAAATGAGTAATTCAATTATATGAAGGTTACCATCTAAGATCAAGAATCCACTCCATTCTTCCTTAATGATTATTAAGTAAACATGTGATAAACTTGCCGTAATAATATATGATAGAATAGCCCCTCATTTCTAAGTGAATTGTGATAATATTACCTTCTTCCTTATACAACGCTTCATGTGGTCTTGATATGAACATTTGCGACAAGTTCTAAATCACATGAAACATATGACTCGCTAAAAGCTTCCGAAAAAATATTTATGTGGCATGAGGTTTATCTCACAGTAACGGAGGGATTGGGTATAAACGCCATATTTTGCATAAATTTGTTCACATTATTACAAAACTTCTTTTTACTCTTTCACCATTTTTTTCGTTATAGTAGATTTTTAGTTGGTTATTTGCAAAAATATTCTTGATATTCTTTTGGTTTTGTCAAAAATTATCTTTGTTTACACAAAAATTTTGGTTATTAGAGAATTTTATAATTAGTTGAGTATGCAATTGGTCAAATAATTACCCTCCCCACACTTGAATCTCACATTGTACACAATGTGAAATGATTCAACAAAGGCTCGTAAAAAGATTTTATATAAAGTATGATGGGTAATGTGGAAAGAAACTTCCCTACGGGCTAACGAAATTTTGACAGAGCGTCCCCTGTTTTTCGTCCGTTCTCCTGTAGTGTACCTAAATTATAAAAAACTACACACAACCAACAAACATCCAAAGCATAATAATACTGAAAATTATTATTATTATTATTATTATTATTATTATTATTATTATTATTATTATTATTATTATTATTATTATTATTATTATTATTATTATTATTATTATTATTATTACTATTATTATTATTATTTATTTATTTATTTAAAATGCCTAGTTTAATAAGGGTCTTGGCCACACACTTCTTCCAGTATGTTAATTGGTTTTGGTGGAGGATTACTACCTCCGAGACGGCTTCGAATGGTCTATCAATGTACGATTTTAATCTATGTCCATTAATTTTAAACTTATGGCCGTCAGAATTTGAAATCTCGATTGTCTCGTACTCAAAAACTTATTCAACTATGTATGGTCCTGTCCAACGAGATTTCAATTTTCCTGGGAAAAGTCGTAAACGTGTGTTGTATAACAGTTCACGGTCGCCAACTTGAAACTTTTTGTTTCCTTTTAAATGGGCGTCGTTTAAACATTTAGTCTTTTCTTTGTAAGACCATGAGTTTTCATAAGTTAGTGCTCTTAGTTCTTCTAGCTCGTGAATTTGACCTTCCCGATTTTTACCAGCGGACGTGAGATCAAAATTCATTGCTCTAAGAGCCAGTAAGCTTTATGTTTCAGTTCTACGGGTAGATGATATGCTTTCCCATAAACAAGTTTGAAAGGTGTTGTTCCTATGGGGGTTTTGTAGGCTGTCCTAAGGGCCCACAAAGTGTCATCTAACTTTTCTGCCCAATTTTAATTCCCCGATTCGAGACTTCTACTTGCCCACTAGTCTGCGAATGGTATGGTGTTGCCCAACGGTGGTGAACTCCATATCGTGCTAAGACTTTGTCCATTAGAGCATTGCAAAAGTGAGTACCTTTGTCGCTTATTAAGGCTTTTGGAGTACCGAGTCATGAAAATAACTTTTTCATAAATTGTACAACTACTTGAGCATCGTTAGTAGGAAGAGCTTGTGATTCAATCCATTTATACACGTAGTCGACTGCTACAAGGATATACTTATTTCTGAATGAGTTAGGAAACAGCCCATGAAATCTATTCCCCATACATTAAAGACTTCACAAATTTGAATGCCTTTTTGAGCCATCTCATTTTTGGCTGAGATGTTTCCGGCTCTTTGACACGCATCGCATGCTTGGATCAAATCATATGTGTCTTTATATATGGTGGGCCAGAAAAATCCTGCATCAAACACTTTTCTGACTATCGTGGCAGTACTTTGGTGTCCACCAGTCGGTCCTTCATGGCAGTGTTTGAGGATATCTAAGAATTTCTTCTGTTGTTGATGAGTTAGCCCTTTTCTTAGGATTCTGCAGGCTAAATAGTTTGCGAAGTCGGCAAACCAAGGACTTTCATCTTCCTCTTTCATTAATTCTTGGATATGCATGAGAAATTTGTGTGGAAAATTATCATCAATAATTTCCTTGTGATGTTCTTTGGAGCTGGGCATTCTAAGCTTGAAAGATGGTATGCGGCTACATTCTCTGCTCTTTTCTTGTCCTTGACTTCTATGTCGAGTTCTTGGAGTAGTAGAATCCATCGGATAAGTCTGGGTTTTACATCTATCTTATTGAAGAGGTATCGTATGGCAGCATGGTCGGTGTAAACTATGGTTTTGGAAAGAACTAGGTAGGATCTAAATTTTTCAAAGGCAAAAACTACTGCTAATAACTCTTTTTCATTTTTGTGCATCATTAAGAGTTTTACTAGAATAGTAAATTGGGTGAAAATGTTTTTCTTTGCGTTGTCCGAGTACGGCTCCAACTTCAAACTCACTTGTATAACACATGATTTCGAATGGAAGGGTCCAATCGGGGGTAGTCATGATTGGTGCGTTGACAAGTTTGTCTTTCAATATGTTAGACGATTCAACACATTCTTCAGAGAAGACGAATGGTGTGTCTTTCTCCAGAAGTTTTGTTAAAGGTATAGCAATTTTTAAAAAGTCTTTTATGAAGCGGCGATAGAATCTTGCGTGACCTAGAAAACTTCAAATGGACCTGACTGAAGTTGGTGGTGAAAGTTTAGATATGGTTTTGATTTTTTCCCTATCAACTTCTAGTCCTGCTTAGGATATCTTGTGACCGAGAACAATGCCCTATTTGACCATAAATTGACATTTTTCCCAGTTGAGTACTAAATTTACTTCCTCGCATCTAGTCAACATTTTGTCCAGGTTTCTTAATCAATGATCGAAGGAGTCTCCAAAGACTTAGAAATCATCCATGAATACTTCCATAGAATGTTCGGTCATTTCTTGAAAGATGGCCACCATGCAACGTTGGAAGGTGGCCGACATTACATAGTCCAAATGGCATTCTTCGGTAGGCGAAGGTGCCGTACGGGCATGTAAAAGTGGTCTTCTCCTGATCTTCAGGAACGATTGGAATTTGAAAGTATCCGGAAAATCCATCAAGAAAACAGTTGAACGTTTTTCCATATAAAGGTTCAAGCATATGGTCGATAAAAGGAAGTGGAAAATGATCTTTTCTTGTGGCATCATTAAGCTTCCGGTAATTGATGAAACTCGCCAGCCCGTGATGCTCCTTATTGGTATTAGCTCGTCTTTCTCGTTCATTACAACTGTCATTCCTCCTTTCTTGGGTACTACTTGAACGGGACTAACCCAAGTTGAATTTGAGATCGGGTAGATTAATCCAGCATCAAGCAGTTTGATTACTTCCTTCTTCACCACATCTTGCATGTTGGGATTGAGACGTCTTTGATGTTCGACCACGGGTTTGTATTCTTCTTCCATGAGGATTTTGTGAGTACAAAAGGAAGGACTGATGCCCTTGATATCCATGATATTTGTAATACCCCAAAATATTAAATTGATTGAGTCGAATATTAAACATGAAAAGTTTGAAACACGTAACTACGATAATATTCAACCTAGTTAGTATTTCTGTTAATAATGGTGAAATATTTATATATTTCAAAGAGTATTAAACTAGATAACTTGTTAATAATGAGCGGTTGAAGTTGTCAAGTTGGAAAGTAGAAACCTTAAAAGAGAAAATAAATTAAAACACACACAGTTGGTGTGTTTCGTATGGGTCGATCATCAAGAGAAGAACAAGAGGGGAGAAACCCTTGTTCTTCAAATTCCTCAAATTGAAAGGAAAATTGGGTGATAAAACCATGCATGTGAGTAAGATTGGGCTCATCTCAACTTGGTGAACATAAGGTATGTTCAAATATCTTCAATTTTTAATATCTCAAGATTGGGATAAAATTAGTTATGTTAAATAACTTGAAATTGAGCAAGTATATGTGTTAGAATCACCACATATAACTTGAATTAGGAATGATTTCAAGTAAAATTGGTGTTTAGAGATGAAACCCGCATGTGGGGAATAGGTGGTGATATGGGTAAAGAACTCATGTCCAATCCTTATATGAATTATGATTAGTCTAGCTTTAAATGATAATATTATTTCTAAACTAAATGAAATTGTGTGTTTTGAATTTGTTGATGTTGAATACTATAATTTTGATGAGGAACACGGTAATTTATGTTCAGAACACATATTTTTAAGGATAAGTTATTGACCACACACAAAGTGTTTGATGAAATGCTCACATGAAACTTGAATTGTGCAATATAGTATGAAATCTGTCACTTTTGACATATTTAAATAGTTAATTTGCAGAGCGCATATCTCACCCGTAGTTAAGAGTTAGAGGACTGGTCTTATATTGTTGGTCTATGTGTCTATTTCAATTCATATTTAATCATGAAAGTCTAAATAGGATCGGAAGTTGTCCGAAACAGTAGACCAAAGTGACTAGTCAGAATATAAAACATGCTGACTGGGAATATTTATGCTTATGTCCTAATTTTGTAAAAATCATATAAAATCATAGAAAAATAGTTAGAGGGTGTGGTTTATATGCTTGAAAAGGTATTTGATCCCTACTATCCATCTTTGAATATGTTGAACCAGTTTGGATGTTACATGGGTCAAAATGGCTGATTACAGCAGAGATATAGGAAATCGTTGCACATTAATAAAGATATTTAGTAATTGAGAAAACACATAAGATTGCATATACTTGCATTTGGCATAATGCATTGATTTTAGAGAACTAATAACAGTTCATGTGACATATTTAAAGTGTCTAAAGGACTTGCAAATGGTTTTTATGAGTATTTACACCATGAACAGTTTGACTTTTAAAAGTTAAACTGACCAAAAAAACTAGTGTTTTGATAAATTGGTATGTATGAGCCCATAGGATTATGTGGTCATGTTATATAATGGCTAGCCCAAAAATCTTGTGGAAATTGGAAAAAGTTTGATCGTGTCAAGCTAGGTGGAGGCTTGGATAAAACGGGTCAAACAAGCTAATGGAGTGCATGGGAGTTCTAGTTAGCAAAGAAAGGTAAGTGATTTTGTTCACTTCAAATTATAAGTTAAAGTTTCTTATCAAATTGTAATATTGTTTAAATGACTAACAAAAGAATGAAATGTTAAGAAAACTCAAAAAGGGTAGTTTGGAGGTATTAAGGTACAACCCGGGATTGGGTTGTAATCTTTAATGTTAGAGACTTGGTTCAAATTGGCCCAAAAGGGTCAAATGAGAATTGAAAACTAATAATCTTAGTATATTGTACAAGGATTTTAATGGTTATCGGGTGTGGATTATAGACAAGTCATAAAGGGGTACTATGGGTAAATTGGTGTTAAATCACTATTTGGGTAATAACCCGTTGTAAGAGTAAGATATAAAAAGGAGTGACCCGAAATGGGTATATGCGTGAACGGGTCATACATGTCAAATGTTGAAACTATCACCATTTGAAGTTGATATATAATGCTTGTCTTGTTGAGAATTGTCCTACAGGTAAGCATGATGGTAATAGAATGCGTTGTTGATTTCTGTAAGAGGAGTTACAAGGTACTGGTAACTGGTCACAACTTTGACCCTGCCAGGTACGTGAATTAAATCATGATGTTGGTAAATGTTAAAAAAAATGATCAAAACGCCCTTCGGGCAATGGTATGGGTGCATTTGATATTAACGGGTCGTCCAAGGCATAAAGAGTCAAACGACAAGGTTAGTGTAGACACTGACTTAAAAGTGAATAAAGGGGTCGTGAAATTAGATTTACGAACCATGAGGTTACCGGCTACAATACGGTTGTAGTGGAAAAAGGGTAACGGGATAACAGGGAACGGGAAATGGGTGTATATGGGCTACTAGTGCCAGTGTACAATTATGTACAATTATTGATTCCGTGCTCGTTGGATTAATCTGTAATTTTAAAACCGTTTAACTCGTATGAATAATCCGAATAAGTAAACGGTTGTATAAACGACTCATGGGGTCTAGAGGCTAAGGTTTTGTGCATGAATAAATAATAATGTAAAGTATGTATGACTAATTGTTATGGTGAATTTCCATGACAGATTATAACTTAATTGAAGGACATGGATTGATGGTCAAGATGTCGAAGAACTGAACACAACCGAACCAAACAAGCTTCTGCTATAATAGTTCAGTTTAAAAGACAAAGTCTAAATAGTCTTCGTATCATATAAATATAAAATTTGTAAAATTTTCATTACTAGTTATGTATGATGTGTCATGTTATCACGCCATCCGCCAAAGTTTTAATTAGACCTGGTTTTTAAGTCCTAACAAGTGTATGTTTACGCCTAAAAATTTTAAAACGGGTTAGGGTCTTACAATATTCCATGCGATTGCTTTCTTATGGTTTTTAAGAACCTTAAGAAGTTCGTCTCTCTCTTCTTTAGAAAGGTGAGATGAAATAATTACTGGGAGTTGAGAATCTTTTTCTAGAAAGGCATATTCGAGATGGTTCGGAAGTTCTTTTAACTCTGTTGATGGTGGTTCTTCGATTGATGGTTTTGATTTTTCATTACATTTGGTGATCTCACATACTACTTTTGATGTTTCTTGATTGTTGTTGATAGTATTGAGATTTCCGTTTTCTAAAATGGGTATGGTGATGGTTTTGGTTAAGACTTATGATAGAATCGATGATGTCGACACAATATAATGTGTCATCGTGATGTTGTGGATATTGCATAGATTTTCCTATGTCAAAAGTGATTGCCTCGTCATTGACCCTGAGAGTGAGTTTGCCGATTCAAACATCAATAATAGCCTTTGTAGTGGCTAAGCAGGGTTTTCCTAAAATCAGAGGTACACTTTTGTCTTCCTCAATGTCTAGAATCAAAAAATCTACTAGGAAAACAAACTTGTCAATTTTGACAAGCATGTTTTCAACGATGCCCCGAGAATATTTAACTGATTGGTCAGCTAACTGAATGCTCATGCGGGTGGGCTTTGGTTTTCCTATCCCTAGTTTTGCAAAAACCGCATAATGCATTAAATTAATAATAGCAACTAGGTCAGCCAGGGCATTGCTAACAGACAAATTTCCTCTGAGACAAAGGATAGTAAAGCTCCCTGGATCGGTCATTTTCGGTGGCAGCTTGCTTTGGAGGATAGCTGAACATTCTTTACTCAATGTGGCAAGCGAGAGCTCCTCCAGCTTCCTTTTGTTATTCAACACTTCTTTAAGAAACTTTGCATATTTCGGCATTTTTGAGCAATAGCTTCGAGGAAAGGGATGTTAATGTGGAGTTGTTTGAAAAGTTCTAAAAACTTCCTGTATTGAACTTCCAATCTCTCTTGTTTCAGTCGTTCAGGGTATGGAATAGGTGAACATAAGTTCGGACTAGTTCCTTAGGTTGTACGGTACCTGTTGGGATCAGTATTTTCTGAGTTTTATCAGGGGATTCATTCTTCATAACTGGTTCTGAAGTTGGTGAGGCAATAGTGGTTGTGCCACTTCTTAATGTAACAGTGGTGGCTGCTGCATTTGAGTTTGTTATTGTGTTGCTTGGAAGAGCTCCGGGTGGTCTTTCAGATAATTGTCGGGCAATCTGTCCGATCTGATTTTCTAGATTCTTCAATGATGCTTGTTGACTTTTTTGGTCAGCTTCATGCTTTTACAATATTCCGCTGATGCCAACGGCTCTTGAGTCGGCCTTCTTTTTTGCTTCATTTGTTTTTTTCATGATTTGGATCAACATTTCTTCAGTTTTTTAGTAGCTCGGATTCTGATGGCTACTGGAACTTTGATCTTGGAATTAAGGTTTAGGTTGAAAGGATTGATTCATTGGTCTCTTTTCGAATACGGGTAGAGTTTGAGTGTAACCTCTGTCCTTCCAAATAAAATTCGGGTGGTTTCTCCATCCTGGATTGTAGTTGTTGCTAAAAGCTTTGGTTTGACGGGCGATGAAGTCAAATTTTTCCATGGCCATAACGACTTGTTTGCAGTCACTTATCCTATGAGTTCCTCCCCAGGTGTCACAGGTTATCTTGGTTTTAGATATTCGGCCTGAAGTTGCTCGAATTTTTTTGAAAAGGCTTCAAGTTGTGCGGTGACAAGAGTGTTGGAATCGACGTGGTGCATTCCTTTGTGTGTTGGTGTAGATCTTGGTGGGTTATAAGCGAAACTCTTCTTTGTTGCCTTCTTCATGATTTCAAATGCTTCGCTAGGTGATTTGGATCCCACGTCTCCACCGGAGACTTGGTCGATGGCCTATTTGTTTTGACTGGGTTGTGCATCAAAGAAAGTTTGTACTTGTAACCATACGCTCAGTCCATGGTGTGGGCATTTTCTCAGAAGACTTTTGTATCTCTTCCATGTTGCGTGTAACAACTCATCATCATCAGTCGGAATCCGGTTATGCTGGCTCGATATTTGGTAGTTTTATCAGGCGGAAAGTATTTGAAAAGAAACTGCTCAACCATCTAGTCCCAGCTAGTGATGGAACCAGAAGGAAGGGATTCTATCCATTCTAAGGCTTGACCCCTTAGAGTGAAAGGAAAGAATTTGAGTTTGATCTGATCTTCTGACATATTTTAAATTTTAAAGGTTCCGCAGATTCGTAAGAATCGAGATATATGAGAAAGAGGGTCTTCGTCGAGGAGACCATGAAATTGAACTGAATTTTCTACCATTTAAATGGTGCTTGATTTGATTTCGAAATGTTCGGTGATATCGGGTGGTGCCACTCCAGTGCCATAGCCTTCGAGAGTTGGCTTGGCATACTGGCTCATGTTTGGTTCATTGTTTTGTGCTTCCATCATTTATTTGGTTTGATTTTCTCCTGATGTGGTGGCGTCTACTGACTCATCTTTGATTGTTTCAGCGTTTTCTGCAGTCACTTTAAGTGCTCGTCGACAAAAGAGTCGTTCCGGTTCAGAAATTGGAGAAACAAGCTCAGGTCCGAATGTAAAGGACATACATGAGGACATACATTATGTAAACATGTGATAAACTTGCCCTAATAATATATAATAGAATAGCCCCTCATTTTTAAGTGAACATATTCTATGACATAAAAGAAAGTAGCATGCGTATTTTCAAGTCAACCCTTGCTTAATCTCATACTACCACGAGAATGTCAATTTAAGTAGGCAAGTAGTTTGGTAAAGTAGAAAGATTAGGATTGACTTCGATTTCTCAAATACCAATTCTAATAACATCGGGTGGTTATAGTTTAGTCACACAACCTCCCCTTGGTTGATTTATTTAGGTTATAATTACACATTCCATTAACATATGATTTCTTTAACTAGCATGATAACCTAAGCAATTGTGTTAACAATGTTATTTCAAAATTATCAAAACTAAAGAAATAGATCATAGCTTATATCTCATCATTTCTAAGTACAATATAATGATCCATGTCTTATCTTGAATAATTTATCAAGGTATTCTTTTTACCATTTCTAGTCTCTAAGAACATGAGGGAATCATGAATGATTGTTAATCATCAACCTTGATGTATTGAGTTAAAGTGGTAAAACATTTTTCATCAAAGGATAATTGCAAAATAATCATGTACTTTACCAAACTAAATCGCATGTTCAACATAATCATCAACTAAAACAAAGCTTCTCCATAAAAATTAGATGGTAAATGGAGTTTAGCTCATGATCAGCATGGTTATGAATATTAAAAGAGATGAAAATAACAAGCACATGATCAAACTAGAACAATCTAACCAAATGTGAATAAATCTTCCTTCTTCAATGGTGATGGATGATGATGATGATAGCCTCCAAGGATTCAAACTCTCCACAAGACCTTCAATATGAGTGTAAAGTGGGTGTTTTTATAAGAGAAACTCGTATAGAAGTTTTTATAAGAGAAACCCGTATAGAAGTTTTCTTCAACATGCTCCTCTATTTATAGGTTGTCTGGGCACTCAGGCACAGCCCCGTGCTCCATGAGGAACGCCCCCATGTCCATGTGTCAAGTCGCATTAAATGCTCTGTCAAATCGTACATGGTAACTCAGCTAGGGGGTGTGCTTCCTGAGGCACGACCCCGTGTTTTTTGGGTGTCTGTTATATCTTCTTTTGTCGCATCTAAAAGGTGACCACGACCTCGTGTCCTCTGAAGCACGGCCCCGTGTCCAGCTGTCCACTATTTTGTCTTTTCTTTTAAATTTTTTTCTTTTCTGAAAGGTGAGCCCGGCCCCGTGTTTCCTAAAGCACGGCCCCGTATTTCCTGAAGCACAGCCCCATGTTCTCATAAGCACAACCCCATGTTCTCTGAAGCATAGCCCCATGTTTTCTGAAGCACAGCCCCATGTTTTGCTGTTTTCTTTGGTTTTCTTTGATTTTTTCTTTGTCTTTTCACTAGTTTATTCGTTTGAGGCTTGGATTCACTTAAAAATACATTTTAACATGATTAAGTAGTTATTTGAACTATATTATACGATAGAAGTTGCAGTTTTTAGAGATTATTTTATGCTAAAAAGATGTATATTTTTATATACATCAACAGGCCCATATACAAGATGTTGATAGGTCATGTTGTGAGACCTAATTATGTATGTCTACCTAAAGATCGTTGGATTCATGACGATTCAGATTCAGAACGTGAAGGTGGACCAGGTGGGAACGATAGTGGAAATGGTGTGATGGAGGTAATGGTGGTAATGTGGTTGTAGTAGCTTGTGTTGATGTTGCGTTAGGCAAAAGGTAAAGCGAAGATGTCAAATAAGCCTGCAAAGATGAGAGACCGTAAGGGTAGTAGTGTTGATATTGGACCATTTGTTCCACTTTCGTCCGCACCGCAACAAGCACCGTTGGCTACTTCTCCTTTTAGTACCTCGGATGTTACATTAATAACAATGGCATGGCTAAACCGAGGTTTGCATCTGTTCCTCAAATGATGTTATCTCCGATGCCGACACCTCCTGTTACTAATGCAGCCATAAGTCCTACGCCAATGCCGATGGCTATGCAACCAACAGACTTCTCATATATAGCTTTCAACCGTCCTCAAGGCTTGATGCAGCTGGCTTCCCCATCATTCATTACTATTCGTGTTCCTCAACAAATGAATGTGTTGTTGAATTTGATAAATCTTCAGGAGAATCAGATGGCCGCTGACCGCCAATTTCAAGAACAAATGTGGTTAGATCAAAGGAAGATGGTCAGCCACATTTCTTATTGTCAACGTGAGAGTCGTGACCTGCGGGCTTTAGTTACTGATCAGGGGGAGAAGATAAAAGAACAAGATGACATCATCCTTCAGCTAATGTGTAAAGAACATATGTTGAAGAAGCTGAAAGGAACTGATGATGAGGAAGACCCTAATGCAAGAGCTGGTAGTAGTGAGCTGCAACCAAAGACCTTGTGTCTGGTGGTTCTGCTGGTGCTGAGGTTGAGAGTGTTGATAAGCAATTAATGGTGTATCAAGACACTGCTAATGTGCAACCTATAGAGTCTATAAAGGCCAATACGGTTTTATTTATGGATAACATGAGAGGTTTGGTTATGAGCATGGTGAATGCCGATGAGATCGAGGAAATATAGTTCGTTGATTTTTCAGTGTCCAGAGATCAAATCGCGTTATTGCTCGGGTTGAACGACGAGGAGTTAGATAAGTTGGAGAACGAGGAGGATGTGGAGGTGATTGATGATTATGAGGTCATATTCTATACGAGTATTTCATCTCGGGATACGTTGTTTAATTATGATGAGGTTGAGGTGGAAGACGTGACTGCTGAGGAATACCCTAATCTGTATACACGTATGAATACGGATGAATGAGTTCCATTCTTCATATCAGAACATGTAAAAGCAGCAGAAGAGCATCTCGGGAAGAAGAAACATAAGGATAAAGTAACTGAGACTGGGTCAGGTTCGAAGGATTCAGGGTTTAAAGGCATGTTTGGACACAATAAGGCTCGATTCTCGAAACTTATTGATGTATTAAGGTATGCGGAGCAAGAGGATGATAGACAGATCCAAGCTCGTGCAACTGCTCACTATATAACTTCGTTTGAAGCCTCAAAGACCGTCAAAGGTTATATCGTGTCTTGGCTTTACGATTCTGAGTTTAAAGTATGTATTATCAGGTGGGAACATGGTGTTCAATATTATCAACATATTGCAGATGTTCTTACTTTGCCGAGGTGGGACGTGCGGACGTTGGAAAATAGGTCATTCATTAATCGTGGTGTAAGCCAGATGGCGGATTGGTTCTATCAACACTTGTTGTATGAGGTACGTCATGGTTCCAAATTCTTTAAACCTCAGGTCCCAACACGTAATTATTTTGACGAGATAGATCCAAGAAATGGTTTTAGGAAACTCGTACTAAAGGTAAAGCCACCACGAACTTTGAAGCGAGTTTCTGTGAAGACTTTTCCCCAAAGTTTTTACAAGACTCTAAATCGGTGTTACTACGACAAGCGCACTAGTGAAGCCGTCATTGTACTTGTTGCAGGTTTGAAGACGGAGTTCATTCGAGTAATCGACCCGATGTTGTTGGTTAACTTATCTGAGTAAGATAATGATTAGTTATTCAACAACGAGATCAGATGGGCTGATATGAAGGATTACGATCTTGCTATGCAATTTCAATGTGTGGTCTGTGTTTTCCATGCGTTCGTGATTCATAGTTGCGCTTATCGGAAGAAAAAGATATTCGAGTAATCAAATACAAATAGCTTGAGACGAGGGGGAGTTTTTTATTGCCTGATTTTGCGTCTCGGCCTTTGTAATCTTATTGTAATTATTTATTATTAATGTAAAAGGCATTTTTGGTATTATATATATATGCTATTCGTTATGTACTAGACCATTCGTTATGTATGTATAACGAATGAGCACATTCGCTAAGGTATTAAGTCATTCGTTAAGCATGTTTTACGAATGAAGGACAACGAATGAGTCATTCGTTGTACCTTTAAGTTATAGATAGGGAATGAAGACGAATGATCCTCATTCGTTATGATATGTATCACGAATGGGATCTTCGTCTATATATATATGTACCATGTTCATAAATAAACTAAGTGTGTTATTATTATCGAAGAGATCTCGTTACTCTGCCCGATTCTCTACTCACACACACTTGTTAAAGTAATTCCTTAATCGTATTATCATCTGAATATATCAAGAACTAGATCCTTACAGTATAAACTGAAATCAATCGATACACAGTGGTTCTCAGAAGAGTATAAACTGAAATCAATCGATACACAGTGGTTTCTCACAAGCATCAAATCCCTCAATTCTCAGCTACGCATCATCGCATCAACATGAAGAAAGTTTTACAGAGCTCAAGAACATTAGTTCATTAAGTCATTGTAGCTGCAAATAAATTACCATGGCAAAACAATGAACACAAAAATATTTATACATATACATTTTCGTCTAATAACCAAAATGAAATAGGCAATGCATACACATTAAAAATGCAAGTTACAACCAATACAACACAAACTTAGCCGATCATTAATTTAAGTACCATGATGCCCCTATTTCTAGAATGAATATGATATTGATTGTAACCGAAAACAACAAAACCCTAGTGGCAGCACCCACCACGACATCGCCGCCACTTAGGGTTCCACGGGAGAACCCAGCAAAGACGATGATGAAGATGGAGTGGCTAAAAGGAGAAGAGATATATTCATCACGAAAGAACGTCATGCACCACCGTCGCCTAGGGTTCCTAAATAGAACCCGGTAACAGTCAAAATCAAAGCCAAAAACATCACTATCGTACCTCCACCATTTCGAAGATAGATGTCGCCTAGGGTTTCTAAATGGAACCCGGCAACATCACCCTAACAGACCATGGAACCACCACCACATATGGAAACGGTCAGCGACAAGGAAGTAATGTCGGAATGGTTAATTGTCGGCAATGACCAAACCATGTGTCCGATTGCTCAAACAAATGAGAGAGCTGGTCAAAATAGAGTGAGAAACAACATTGATAGAGGAATGGTAATGGAAGATGAAAAAGTTTCTGAGAACAATCGTTAGAAAAACAAATGTAAGGTACAACTCATACGTATCAAAAAAACAGACACCTGGAAACAAAGCTAATCTACTAAATGACATAAGTAATGTACAAACCTCACAAATGTAAGGTACAACTCATACTTCATTCACTGACTTAGACGAAAATGTATATATACTAGTTTTTGGACCCCCACGTTACGGGGTGCTATAAATGCATGTGTTAAAAGATGTAAAAGAAACATGTAGTAAACTCATATTGTAACTAGCCACGAACTTCCGTAGTAAACTCATATTGTAACTTTAAAGTATAACCCGTCCAACGGAAGCAAGTTATTGTTCAAAGTGTCTGATAGTAATATAGTATTCAGAAAGGGTTAGGCTAAACGTACCCCCCTGGTTGCTTTTCATACCACCCCCCCCCCCCTCCCTTGAAAAAACCAACTTCCATATTACCCCTTGAAATCATATAATTAACAAATTAGCACAAAATTAAGGATTTCAGATTATTTTTTTACAAGTTGCGTTTTCTTTTTATGATTTCGGGTTTCGGTTTTAGGGTTTAGGGTTCGGGTTTAGGGTTTAGGTTTCGGGGTTTAGGGATTAGGGTTTCGAGCTTATTTTGTAAAAGATAAAGAGGTAAAATAAGGATATTATAAATATATATACTATTAAAATTCAAAAAAATATATTATAAATATTTACAATATTAATACTAAAAAATAAATTAATAGGTAATACTTGATAGTTTTTAATTTGATATATGTAATGGAGATTATCAAGTGAAAAAAATTGTATGGACTAATATGTATATAAATAATGTTAAGAGCTAATAATAAATAATGTATAAGTTTAGGGAGGAGTATATTTAGTAAAAATGGTGTAAGGGGGTACGTTTAGCAGCACCCATTCAGAAAAAGATGTTACTCCACTCACTTATTAAACCCATGTTCGTGTGTTGCGACCCTAAAGAAATTTTAAATTCACTCAGATGTACCAAACACCCCACTAATGACTAAACAAAACATTCCATCTCTAATTTAGTAAATCACTTTTACTTATTTAATTTCTAGGTTATGTGGACACCAAACTTTATTATAATTCATATATTTTCTGATTAATCAATTAAAGTTTTCCAACAACATCCCATAAGAGTAGAATAAATCGTAGGCTCGTAGCTAGTGTTATACTATGAGCTATGATGGTCTTTCCTACATGTTACTTAAGTTATAGCACACAATTGTAATATGAACGCTTATTGTATGCACACTTAGGGGGTGTTTGTTTTTTTCTTCAAACATCTTCAAGGGAGCTAATGTCTGCAGGCGCGCAGACATTACCTTGAAGACTGTTTGTTTTTTTTCTTAAAACAGATCTGAAGTTATCTTCTTTCATCTTAAAAGAAAAGCAAGGAAATCTTGCTTAAAACATCTTCACAAAAAAACCCTACTCTTCTCCCTTTGCAGCCACCCTCTCATCCACTGCTCCTACACCGTCCGCCAACACCACCACCCACCGTACGCCACCACCACCGTCCACCACCCACCATCCATCACCACCACCGTCCACCACCCACCATCCATCACCACCACCGTCCGCCACCACCACCACCATCCATCACCGCCACCACCACCATCCATCACCCACCACCACCACCATCCATCACCGCCACCACCACCACCATCCATCACCGCCACCACCACCGTCCCACACCCACCATCCATCACCACCACCGTCCGCCACCACCACCACCATCCATCACCACCACCGTCCACCACCCACCATCCATCACCACCACCATCCATCACCACCACCACCATCCATCACCGCCACCCACCACCATCCATCACCCACCACCACCACCATCCATCACCACCACCGTCCACCACCAACCAAAACCATCCATCACCACCACCCATTGTCCACCACCACCATCCACCGCCACTACCCACCGTCCGCCGCCACTACCACCATCCACCACCACCACCTTCCACCACCCACCAAAACCAAATCGGCATGGAAAGCAAAGACTAAAAACTAGATGTAACTTGAATAAATGACTTCTATCTTGTGAGATAAGTTTGACAGTTATGCAGACAGTATCAGCTTATAAAAACAAACAGTCTTATATTTTCAGCTTGCAGATCTTCAGACCACATCTTCAGTTGCAGACATAAAAACAGATGAAATCAGCTTGCAGACAGTTTATGTCTGCAAAAACAAACAGCACCTTATACATGCATCAATGAGAAAATTTATGAAAGCTTCTACCACCAACTCTCCCACCTACCATATATTTAACTCTTCCCACGGAAAACCACCAACACAACTCCTTGTTGGATTTTATGGACGTTTCGGGTCAAGTCAATGTGACCGACCCGAACGTGACCCGGAAAGAGTTACACCGGGGGTAACAAGATAAAGGCCTACTTAAAGGTTAATTAGGCCCGACACAATTAATTGGATGGACTGGTTTATGGACTAGGCTTTGTTTGTTTATTGGGCTCAAGCCAAGTTGGTTTACTTGTTAAACCCCTAATACCTTCACTATGAATGGATAATGTTTATTCTAATTATGGTAACCCACTCCAAACAACAAACCCTAGCTGCCTCCTATCTTTCCGGCGCCGAAATCCGGCAGCCCCGATTTTCCGGCGACCATTTCCGCCACTGGAGGTTTACTCCGGTCTTCTTCTCTCGGTCAATAAGTAGCATAAACACCACCCTAGTTCCTATATCAACTTCTGGTGCTGTTCTCCACGTTTTTCCGAGCGTCTATAGCTCCTCCCCGGTCAGTTCGTTTTTCCTGCGAACTCATCCGGCGACCAATAGCTGCCGCGAGCTGCTGCCGTCTATTACCTGAAGTCCGCCGACCACCCAAGTTGTTGTAGCTGACCTGTTTCACCTACTGCGGCCGTCCATCTCACCTGCCGGAATACACCGCCGCCGCCGCTCACTGCCCGCAGCCACCGGATCTACGTTGGGTGTCGATTGTGTCATCTCTAGCTCTTCTCGTTTGCTCTCGGTGTCTTCCCGGTTCTTGTTAACCGAGGTATATCGACAATACCCATCTTTGGTTAATTATTTATTAGTATACTCGTACTCGTATTGTTGTAATCGGATCCGGGTTCTGGGTTTCGGTTTATGGTTCGTTTAAATCATTTATATTCCGTTGCGTTTTATAGTTCGTTTATACATATATATTAATATTGATTAATATCTATCGAAATGAAATAATTATTAACTAAAACGGGTCAAATAGTTTATCCGTTTTCGTTCCGAACCACCGTTGAAACCCAACAGTGGTATCAGAGCCGCGGTTACAATGTACGAGTCGATACCGTTCGTTTAAAAACCGGATCTACATCTTAAACTTTAAATCGTTTAAAAGTTTATAGATCTAGATTTATTTTCGGGTGACTTTGTGTTGGTCAAAAGTTTGTTTATTTTATTTGACCAAATCAAAACGACCCCGAAATTAGTTTATTTTGAATATGTAAATCCGGCCCCGACCTATGTGTTTGTTTGGTTGTGTTTGGTTTTTGAGCTTGTTTTGGCCATATGGTTGGTCAAAAGTTGTAAAAAGGTTATTATTTAATTTTCGGTTTTCATTTGGCCTAAAAGATTCAAATTTGTAATAGGACAATATGTTTTTAGTTTATAAATTTGTAATTAAGAAGACGCGAATATAACCGAGGACGAGCTCGAGGACCTTTTTGGAGTTAGTGGGAGTTCGGACAAGACGACCGGATGCACCGTGAAGTCCATCCTTGTGGTTGTTTGTGTTGTGACCCCTTGACCCGATCGGTCTCCCTAATTGGCTCTAGCGAGACCGATCAACTTTTGGCCATAAAGGATTTACATATTATTATTATTTGCTATTTGTGGTTGCTTGGATTGTTTATAATAGGCTTATAATATTACCGACCTAATACCAAATAAATTTGAAAATAAACATTTTATTAACCAAGTAAGTTTTGCAAATTAAAAGCGTTTTGATTTCCAAAACTAATAACTTAATAGATTTCTATTAACTTAAAATTGGTTAGTCATACCGCGACAAACTTAGTTTTTAATAGGTTATTTAAAACTAAGTGTCCTGAGAGATGAAAGGGTCATCTATTCGTCCCGATAATAATACAGTAAAATTTGATTTTTACTCTATTTGGTAATTTTAAAATTAATCCCAATTTAAAACCAATAGTTTACGCCAATCCTACTACATGTCACACTTGAGGCATACTGCGAAATTTCGAGTGTTTGGAGCTACAGCACCGCACTTGTTTTCTAGCCTATCCCATCAAGGTGAAAGCGTTTCGTTGACACATCCGGCCCTTTCACATGTCACGGTACTAGGACAACTATTACTTTACTCTCCTGTTACGTGCTAAAGCTGCCTGGAGACTTAAAGTGGGCAAAGATGAGGCTAAACGTATCTATACAGACAATCGTTGTCTTATAGGCCTCATAACCGAGAATTGTGCTCTATTCACAATTG
>NW_027504293.1:0-31295 GCF_021521415.1 Bidens hawaiensis | reverse complement strand
ATGAATCAGATCTATAATTATGCCCCTGACGCCACCTCGTGGAACGTTCGAAATTTTGGTCTTATTGCCAAAGAGGGTAGTACACGAGCCGGAGGGAAAAACTGAGGATGGGTTTGAACCACTGAATCGGATCATAAATTCGGTCTAGGAAACTACCATACAATATTTTATAACCATAATTCCCTCTCACCATCCCATGGCCCGTTCGAAATTTTGGTCGTATTGCCAAAGGGGTTCGTACACGAGCCGAAGGAAAAACTGAGGATGGGTCGAACCACTGAATCAGAGCATAAATTCGGTCTGGGAGACTGCCATACAATATTTTATGACCATAAGAAAGAATCAGATCAATAATTATGCCCTCACGCCACCCCGTGGCCCGTTCGAAATTTTGGTCGTATTGCCAAATGGGGGTAGTACACGAGCTGGAGGAAAAACTGAGCAGGGGTCGAACCACTGAATTGGATCATAAATTCGGTCTAGGATAGTGCCATACAATATTTTATGACCATAAGAAAGAATCGGATCAATAATTATGCCCTCACGCCACCTCGTGGCCCGTTCGAAATTTTGGTCGTATTGTTAAAGGGGCTAGTACACATGCCGGAGGAAAAACTGAGGATGGGTCAAACCACTGAATCGAATCATAAATTCGGTCTATGAGACTACCATACAACATTTTATAACCATAAGAAAGAATCGGATCAATACTAATGCCCTCACGCCACCCCGTGGCACGTTCGAAAATTTTGGTCTTTTTGCTAAAGGGGTTCGTAAACGAGCCGAAGGAAAAACTGAGGATGGGTCGAACCACTGAATCGGAGCATAAATTCGGTCTAAGAGACTGCCATACAATATTGTATGACCCTAAGAAATAATCGGATCAATAATTATGCCCTAACGCCACCCCGTGGCCCGTTAAAAATTTTGGTCGTATTGCTAAAAGGGGTAGTACACGAGCTGGAGGAAAATCTAAGGATGGGCCGAACCACTGAATTAGATCATAAATTAGGTATGGAGACTAATATTTTATGACCGTAGGAAAGAATCGGATCAATAATTATGCCCTAACGCCACCCCGTGGCCCGTTCGAAATTTTGGTCGTATTGCCAAAAGGGGGTATTACACGAGCTGGAGGAAAAAACTAAAGATGGGCCGAACCACAGAATCGGATCATAAATTCGGTATGGAGACTGCCATACAATACATTAAGACTATAAGAAAGAATCGGATCAATAATTTTGCCCTCACGCCACCCCGTGGCCCTTTCGAAATTTTGGTCGTATTGCCAAAAGGGGTAGTACACTGGCCAGAGGAGAAAAACTGAGGATGGGTCGAACCACTGAATCAGGTCATAAATTCGGTCTAGAAGACTACCATTGTTAGGACATGAAATGTCATGTGTATGTCCCCAGTTCTATCAGGATGGTTCGATATGAAAATAACGATCGTGAAACCAAGTTAACGGACTGAAAATGTCAAAAGAAACTGATTCGATCGAATCAGTGACTGATTCGATCGAACCAGGACTCATTCGATCGAATGAGATACTCATTCGATCGAATCAGTATACGATATATAAACGAAACTTAGGAAATTTCACAAGAGAGAGCACACATTACACACAGTCACGAACCTGCTACTGCCGAAAATCCTCTCTGCCCATCTTCGTCGTGTCGGTCTTTTCCTCCGTCCCTAGGTGTCAAACCGTCTTAGGAATCGTAACCGTGCGTTGTTGATCACCACCGAATCGCCGTGTTAGAGGATTCCGCACTCTAACACGTTGCCCCGTGAATCGTTGGGAAACCGTGTCCCGCACCGGTCCGACAAAGTGGTAATCAGAGCCTTTGGTTCTAGATTCACGTTAGATTCGTGGTAAAATTCGTGTTTTTCTCGCGAAAATCGTAATTTTTGCCGGAAAATTCCGAATTTTTGGTGTTTTTGATCTTGGTGTTCGTCGTGTTCTTGTCAAAAACTGTTAAAATTGTCATACTTTGGTGTTTTGATCTTAGAATTGTGTGTTAAAAGTTCGAGTTTCGTCAAGAACGTTCCTCGCGTTCTTCGTGTTCTTCGTATTTTTGGTGGTTTTGATCCGTTTTTTGGTTGGTCTTAAGTTGTTTTTGTGTTAAAAGTCATATTTTGATCTTAAGTTGCTTCTTGATCTTCCAAGATTTGTGTTTTTGATTCAAAATTCGAAAATCCGTCAAAATCTTCTAATTTTGGAATTTCCAGATTTTCCGATCGAACGTGTCTATTTTTGGAACTCATTCGATCGAATAGCCTTCCTATTCGATCGAACAAGTTTAAACTTTGACCGAATCAGTTTTTTCCCGCCGAGAATTACTCCTAGTTCATTCGATCGAACCAGATTTGTTCGTTCGATCGAATTAGTCACCATTCGATCGAATAAGTCTTTTATTCGATCCGCCGATTCGATCTTTGTCTTATTCGACTGTCAGAATCCGTTCGATTGAACCAGAAACTCTTTCGATCGAACCTCTCACCCATTCGATCGAACCAGATTCACTTTCGATCGAATAACTTACAGATCAGCATTTCAGAGAGACATTCGATCGAACCAGAACACATTCGATCGAATAGGTCACTCATCCGATCGAATCAAACCCATTCGATCAACAGTTCAACGTTAAAGCAAAGAAACAAAGATGGCTGCAAGTTCGAGTACCAACAAGAGGATTCAATCGATTCTCGAAAGTGATTCTGAATCGGGAAGCTATAACAAGCCACCAAAGCTAATGACTTTAAACGATTTTACAACCTGGAAGACAAGATTTCAAATTCATATAACAGGTGTGAATCCTGGACTTTGGGAAGCTGTTCAGACAACTTGGGTGCATCCGACAAATGATGATGGTGAGACTTTGAGTTACTTTAGGCTGTCTGAAGATCAAAGGATAGCCTTTGATGCTGAGAAGAAAGCCTTCTCGTTACTGTCACAAGCACTTTCAAGCGATCTCTTCCATCAGTTTTAACCAGTTTACAACAGCGTCAACTCTTTGGAACGCACTGGTTGAACGATGTGAAGGATCTGACTCACTTAGAGAAATTCACGCACGGGAGCTCAAGCGTGAATTTGATTTGTTTGGTCCAGAATCGGGAGAAGACATTGAATCGTTACTGTCGAGATTCTATCATCTAATGTCAGAACTCAAGTCCTATAATGTCAAAACAACAGGGACTGAAAAGGTTAGATGTCTTGCTCAAGGACTTCCAACCAGCTGGAACACCTTCCTGACAGTAATGAGAAGAAGTCATCAGCTGGAGACGATTCTCCTGTCTGATTTTATTAAAGAAATCAGACAAGAAGAGGCTGAACTAAGAGCCTCCTCCAGAAAACCGAGATCAACTTCTGACAAATCACTCTACATGTCAAAACCTCCTATGTCAGATTCAACTGATCATGCTCCGATGAAGACCGCTTTTGTCTCCTCAACGTCAAATCAATCAAGGGGACTGAAACGAGATCTTCCGTCCCACCATCAACGGAGAAAGCAACGTTGAATACTGAAGGCTTGGGAACAGTAACAGTGGAGGTTGCCAAAGAACACATGGCAACTCTAGGCATGATAATTGAGTCCTACAGTTTAATGGTGGCGGGTAAGCTAGGAAATAGTCATCTGGACAGTGATGACTATGAACAGCTTGACGAAGATGATATGGAACGCATAGACATTATGTGGGCTCTTGGCAGTGCGTTCCGAAGGGCCAGAAAGTGGACGAAGAAAACAGGTCAGGCCCTCTCAATAAACAACAAATCCAAGTTCGGCTTTGATAAAAACAAAGTAAAATGCTACAACTGTGGCGAACTTGGTCACTTTGCCAAGGAGTGTTCGAAGCCAAGAAGGGAAGGTCACCAATATCCCTTCCGAACCACTTCATCATCATCCACTCCTGCTGCAGCTGCTGCAACTGTCAACCTTGAGAGACAACTGGTCCCTCAAAATCAAACCGCAGCAAACAACGTCAACATCAACAATGAAACTGCTCTTGCAGTTCAAGGGGATGAAGGCGAGACATGGAACTTCAGCATCAACATGGCTGATGTCACAATAGTAGATAGAAACTCTGAAACCGAGTCTGTTGTTTCCTCGACCAATGAAGAATATATTGTCGATGAACCAGCTGCTGAAGTCCATGAAGAAGAACCTGAGGTTGAAGTGGTATCTTTGGAGATTAAGGAGGATCACGATAAAGAGTCAAATGTTCCTCAAATATCTCCATGTTCGACAATTCCCGCAGAGGCTGCTAAAGTTGAAGAAGTCAACGAAGTAGAGTCTAAAGCAACTTCTGCATCGTTTCTGGAAAAAGCTGGGAATCTTTGCTTTGCATTCATGGCAGAGACATCAAATGCCAAGGTAAGTTCTAACCCATCAACTCCCAAACCAGAAAATGTTAAATGTTTAAAATGTGAATTGTATGAACAAGAAATTCAATCTCTAAAAGAGAGAATTGAAGATCTCGAGGCTTACAAACAAGCAGCTTCAAGATCTTTAATGGAACTGACTGACGCGCTTGCACAGAATAAGGCTTGGAAGCAGAAAGAGTCTGCTTTTAAAGAAAAGATTGATAGCCTTAAGCGTCAGAACAAGGAACTTGAAATATGTGTTCTGAATCAACAAGATTCTATCAATTTTCACATAAATAAGAATAATGTTTTGAAAAAAAGAATTGGAAAACTTGAAAGCTGATTTTGAATCATTGAATTTCAAATTAAAAAGTTACTCAAATTCATCTTATTTATTAGAACACATCATTCCCGAGTTCCGAGGCAAAAAGGAAAAAGGCGTGGGATATAACAATGTCCCACCCCCGATCCTGAATCAATTTGCAAGCACACCAGGAGCTGTGCCGGATGATGAATCAAATGATTATATACCCGAGGACACAAACCAAATTTCTAAGTCTAAGGGAAAAGAAGTCATTGACCCGGCTCCTGAGTCCAAACAAAATGTTGTTGCCACAGACTTAGGTTCCACAACTAAGTCGGGCCCACCACCATCTAAGTCAAAGGCAACAACAACAAGAAATTCTCAGAAGAAAAAGTTTAATCCTAAATCTGAGAAAGTCTATGTGGAACATAGTACCCAGTTTGTAAAGGAGGGTAACGTTAATGAAAAACATAATTTCCCAAAACACCCTCCTAGACAAACTACACCCCAAAATATCAAATCCAGGGGGGTACTATGATAACCGACAAAAACAGAGTTATTTCTCTCCACCAAGTCAAAGGGGGAGAAACTACTGTTTTTCGTGTGGAGAGGTAGGGCATATAGCAAGATTTTGCTATAAGTACACGGATCCTAAGCAGTACATATCGACTCCGGATCCGAGGTATGCCAAGTCACCTCCTAGGAGGCGACCGACCATTGACGTTCAAGGTCAAGAACGGTTTCACACACCGAGGTCGGTTTCTCCTCGGAAACCTCAGCCAACCTCACCACACCAATCCCCAAACCCCTCAGATCCAAATATTTCCACTTCGACAAGTGAAACTCAGTCTTCAACCATCTATCTCAAACATGTTGAGAAGAAGACTGACTTTTGGAAACCAAAGAAAACTAACACTGTTGACAACAATGTCAAACCAGAAAACAGTGTTAATGAGGGTAAATGGATTGAATTGTACATTCGTGATGAAAATGGAAAACCCAAGACCGTAAAGGCTTGGGTTTCCAATGATATTTAAACCTTTTGTTTTTGTGTGCAGGTTGCTCTATATGATCCAAGATTCAACATGTGGATCATAGACTCAGGAGCTTCCAGGCACATGACTGGAAACATGAATCTCCTTTCAAGTGTCAGACAAATAAAAGGAGGTGCAGTTTCCTTTGCAGGAAATCAAGGAGGTTATATCACGGCCCAAGGAATTGTGTCTAATGGGCGAATTTCGTTTGAGAAAGTTAATTTCATCAAAGAGTTGGAGAACAACCTGTTGTCGATAAGTCAAATCTGCGACAAAGGTTTCAAAGTTATGTTTGACGACCGAGATTGCCACATCTTGGCTAAGGATTTCAACTTTCCTGAAGACAAGGTTTTAATGTCAGCTGCACGCCAGAGTGATCTCTACATTCTGGATATGGCTAAGGCAGGGTCATCGTCTCCAACGGCGACATGTTTTGTGTCCAAGGCATCCGAACGTGATACTGTCTTATGGCATAGACGGATGGGACACATAAATGTCAGGAACATGAACAAGCTTGTGCACAACAGACTAGTTGAGGGAGTTAATCTGAGAAGCTTTCTGTTGATTCAGTCCGGGACCGAGACGATCCGAGCGCGTTCGAGACGGAAGGTTTGATAACCAAAGACGGATAGAAACAAACACGAAACAAACGATTTCATTGATAAAAACGAAAGATTACATGCTTGTTTAAACACTGAAATCACGATCTATGGCAGGGGGAGGTCGAGCATGGCCTCCCCCCTCATCCGGACAGCACCTGGGCCCCGGGCACGCAAAAACCTTAAACTCTTACCTGTTCACGCCTGAAAGCTGGTATTTATACCCGCTGCCATTCGGTCAGGACTCATTCGATCGAATGAGTCCTATTCGATCGAATGGCAGACTCATTCGATCGAATCAGAAACTCATTCGATCGAATGAGTATCCATTGAAAATGCTCTTTCAAATGGATCACTTTCAGCGTGAACCACTACCTAGGTGTACAGCATACAACATAAACATTCTAAACTATTCGCCAAGCGACGGCCACAAAACATGCACCAACACTTTCGTCTCCCTGATTCGTGTGTGCAGTGCAAAGCAGGAAAGCAAATAAAAAGGTCCCACAAGTCTAAGAGTATCCACTCGATTGATATTCCGTTGGAACTCCTTCATATGGATCTTTTTGGCCCAATAAGCGTCAAAAGTATCTCTGGGCACTCATACTGTCTAGTGGTTACTGATGAATATTCTAGATTCTCTTGGGTGTTTTTCTTGAAAGTAAAATCAGAAACGTTTGGATGTATACAACTGCTGGTTACAACTATTGAGTCTCAATACAATCTGAAGGTTCGAAGAATGCGGTCAGATAACGGTACAGAATTTAAAAATGCGAATGTTGAAAATTTCTGCAAAGAAAAAGGGATCGTTCAGGAGTTCAGTGCTCCATATGTTCCACAAATGAACGGGGTTGCTGAAAGGAAAAATCGTACGTTAATCGAGACAGCAAGAACAATGTTAGCCGACTCAGTGTTACCTGTTACGTTTTGGAGTGAGGCAATTGCCAACGCCTGTTTCACATTAAATCGGGTAGGCATTGTCAAGCGCCACGGCAAGACAAGTTTCGAGCTTCTTCAACGACGAAGGCCTAACTTAGAGCACCTGGAACCATTCGGAGCTCTTTGCACGTTACTTAAAAGGCACGTTGATAATAAGTTCGAGGAGAAGATTATCAAGGGTTATTTTCTGGGTTACAGCGTACCTCTCAAAAGGGTCTTCAACAGAACAACAAAATTAGTTGAAGAATGGTACCATGTCGATGTTCAACGCTACACAGAACCAGCCAAGGGGACAGGAGAAGACTGGTTGTTTGATTATGACAAATTGTTCAAGTCTTTCAATCTGTATGAGATTGCTATTCAAATGATGTATGAGGCGCAAAATGCACCTCCTGATGAATCTTTGCAATCTTCAACTCATCCTGGTCCGTCATCATCTTCCTCCACAGAGTCTAGCGATCAAGTTCAAGAATCTTCCGAATCTGAATCTGAAGATGAATCTCCAGCAGATGATGTACAATCGGCACCAACTCAGGTTACTTCACAACCTTCATCGTCAAATCAAGAAGTGCCGAATGCAGATCAGCCTCTAACGTCTACTTCAGAGGCACCACAATCCGCTCCAGTTCCTGAGCCGAACTTAACTAACTTGGAACAAAATGTTGTCGTTCCTGACAATCCGGTTGTTAGGACTGAACGTGATCATCCACAAGACAACATTATAGGGGACATTCAACAGGGTGTCAAAACTCGTCGACAGCTGAATTTTGGTCTCTACACAGAAATGATGGAGTCAGGATCAGTTGCTCTTAATGCCCATGAATGCTTCTTAGCACAAGAAGAACCACACAGCACCACCGATGCGCTGAAAGATCCCAACTGGGTCTCAGCCATGCAAGAGGAATTATTGCAGTTTAAAAGACTTGGTGTGTGGAAGCTGGTGGATCTCCCCAAAGGACAGAAGAAAATTGGCACTAAGTGGGTACTAAAATGTAAACGTGACGATCGTGGAGTGATTGTTCGCAACAAAGCCCGCCTGGTGGTCCAAGGGTTTAGGCAAATCGAAGGCCTAGACTACAATGAGGTATATGCTCCGGTTGCTCGTTTGGAGGCAATCCGGATGTTCTTGGGGTATGCATCTTTCAAGAAATTCAAAGTATATCAAATGGACGTCAAGAGTGCCTTTTTGTACGGTCACATCGAAGAGACCGTATATGTGGCACAACCTCCAGGTTTTGAAGACCCATATCACAAGGACAAAGCCTATCTGCTCAACAAGGCTTTGTACGGTCTTCACCAAGCCCCGAGAGCTTGGTATAAAGAACTATCCAAACACCTTCTGAACAACGGGTTTAGAAGGGGAACCATTGACTGCACGCTATTCTCAAAAGAAAAAGAAGGAGATCTAATTATGGTACAAGTGTACGTGGACGACATCATCTTCGGGTCCACGAATAAAACACTTTGTAAGGAGTTCGAACAAGTGATGAAAGAAAAATTTGAAATGAGCTCCATGGGTGAGATGAAGTTCTTCTTAGGACTTCAAGTTGATCAAAAAGATTCCGGTATCTTCATTCACCAGACAAAATACGTCAATGACATCTTGAAACGGTTTGAGATGTTGAGTTCTTCTTCACAGGGAACTCCTTTAGAGGTTAATCACGGGATTAATCCTGACGAGAAGGGTGAATTGATCAATCCAACTCACTATAGAGGGATCATCGGATCTCTAATGTACCTGACTGCTTCTCGGCCAGACATAATGTTTGCTACGTGTCTCTGTGCACGTTACCAGTCAAAGCCGAAGGTCTCCCATCTGATTGCAGTCAAAAGAATTTTGCGTTATCTGAAGGGTACTCCAGATTGGGGTCTTTGGTATCCTTATGATGACAACTTCGATCTTCATGCGTATAGTGATTCGGATTATGGTGGTTGTAAACTCGATTACAAATCAACAACAGCAGGATGTCAGTTCTTTGGAAGTCGTTTAGTAACGTGGCAATGCAAAAAGCAGACGTCAGTCTCCACTTCAACAGCTGAGGCGGAATATATTGCGGCTGCCAGTTGCTGTTCTCAAGTTATTTGGATTCAGCAACAAATGCGTGACTACGGTATTGAATGTTCTACTACTCCCATATATATTGATAATTCTGCTGCAATTTCAATTACCAAAAATCCGGTCCATTTTAGCAAAACGAAGCACATCGAATTTCGATATCACTTCCTTCGTGACTGCTACGAAAAGAAGTTAATCGATGTGATAAAAATCCCCATTCAGGAACAACGCGCTGATCTCTTCACTAAAGCATTTGATAAACCACGGTTTTTATATTTACTAGAGATCAACGGCGTTAAACGTATATCAGAAGATGTTCCTGAAGATATCATTTAAATTGTTTTCATTTTTTCTTTTCTTAAAAATTTAAAAAAAAAAATCCAAAAAGATTTTGTTTTTTTTTTTTTTTTATAAATTCTAGGGGGAGAAAGGTTTCAAGAAAAACCAAAAATTTTCAAAATTTTGAGAAGTTGATCTTGTTACAAGAAAGGTGATAGTACACAGACGCTATCATACTGAGACATCAAAAAGATTTGTTATTTCTGTACAGCTTATTTTCATTTTTCTTATATTAAATTTTTATACATCACTATCGCTTAAAATTATGTCGGTTACCTCAGTTTGATGGACACATTTTCGGATGTGTTTTGGTCCTTACTTCTACTAGTAGATTATGAGGATAGCCATTAACCAGATGACTGAAAGTGATCGGGGCGGGTTTTGATGGGTTTTTTATTCTTTCGCTGAAAAATAGTCGGTTATACTTAGTTAGAAGGACACATACTCGTATGTGGTCGGTCCAGTTGATCCATTGGATCTTCAGGATAGCCGTTTACCTGAAGACTTTGACTTGATCGGGGCGAAATAATTTAAACGTTATTTTTTTTTAAAAAAAAAGGGACATTCATATATATTCAGAAAATGAGAAATTGATCCAACCTTGGAAAATGATAGATACACTGATTCTGTGAGCTTAACTAGTGAAGTTATTAGGCTTAAAAGGCTTTAGAACGGTCATTGTGTGTCATGGTAGCTTTTTATGGTGCGTAAAAGTAGATGTGATACAAACTAAATCTACTCGATTTTACGTGGAAACTCCTTAAGAGTTTTGTATGTCTTCATATATATCTTTCCGAATGATAGGCAGAAAAGCGATTACCCAGTCATACACGAGCCCATAAGTGTTCTGATTCCTGTAAAGATAGTGTGTGAAGAAACTGCAGTGATCCAGATTCGGGACTTGCAATTGTTTACTACTCTGAAGTCTATGTAACATTCAAAAAAAAAAAAAAAAAAAAAAAAAAAAAAAAAAAATTACCTTATGAGTGATTGAAACATTCTAGAGTTAACAATGTCAAGACTTCTCAATCATGGAGTAAGAAAGAAAACGGGAAGCAGATGAAGACACTTACAACCTTAATCAGACACTATGGGTCAAGGTCAATTCGGGGTGACTTGGGGAAAGCCAAATACGCTTTGAGAATAGATAGGAGGCATCATAATCTCTGAGTTGTTACCCACTTAAATTTTGAGACATAATTGAACCTAACTCGTATCACAGAAACGATGAAAACCATTTTAAGTTATTTACATGCTCACAACCTGTTTCTTTATGTCATAATACAGCTAAACACGGATCTGTGTGACAGTCACGTAATTAGTATGATTCCTGTTCGGATCTTTCTCACAAAAAGAATATTCATTATGTCTTGTTTAACTTCGTATATTCTGTTAAAAAAAAAAAAAAAAAAAAAAAAAAAATTCCCGAAAAGTCTCAGTAGATAGTCATATACGTCTGTATGATTTCTTATTATAGATCCTTCTCAACCAAAAATAATGTGTTTTAAATTTTTGTACAGTTGTTTATTTCAGTTTGAATATTATAAAAAAAAAAAAAAAAAAAAACATACAAAAAGATTTTTATTCTGAATTAATTTTTTTTAATTTTATTCTGTTTTTTTTTAATGAGAAATCATCGTGACAGGTAGTCTGATCCCTGTCTGTTCCTACTAAATGTTTATCCAGTGTGTAGGAATGAAAGAAAACTTCATGCAGGTTGCTAAATGTTCATCTGTGCAACAGGCTGTGCATGAAAGAAAGAATGAAGTGACAAGAAAACCCAAAGATGTTTGAGCCTGATATTTTTCCATTTGTTACTAATGTATTATGATCTATATGTTCTGTAGGAACGAAGCTTATCAGGATATGCGGAATCTATGGTAAGTCTGACTGACTGAACCATTTGATCTTGAGAGAACTTCATGAAGAAAGGAGTTCGTGGATGCAACGTGCGCACCACTAGCTTTGAGAAAAGAGAGAGTGAGATAACTCCAAGGGGGAGTTACGATCGAGCAAGAGAACTCGATTGATTATAAGTAAATAGAACTGGCTCCAAGGGGGAGTTTGTTAGGACATGAAATGTCATGTGTATGTCCCCAGTTCTATCAGGATGGTTCGATATGAAAATAACGATCGTGAAACCAAGTTAACGGACTGAAAATGTCAAAAGAAACTGATTCGATCGAATCAGTGACTGATTCGATCGAACCAGGACTCATTCGACCGAATGAGATACTCATTCGATCGAATCAGTATACGATATATAAACGAAACTTAGGAAATTTCACAAGAGAGAGCACACATTACACACAGTCACGAACCTGCTACTGCCGAAAATCCTCTCTGCCCATCTTCGTCGTGTCGGTCTTTTCCTCCGTCCCTAGGTGTCAAACCGTCTTAGGAATCGTAACCGTGCGTTGTTGATCACCACCGAATCGCCGTGTTAGAGGATTCCGCACTCTAACACGTTGCCCCGTGAATCGTTGGGAAACCGTGTCCCGCACAGGTCCGACAACCATACAATATTTTATGACCACAAAAATGAATCGGATCAATAATTATGACCTCACGCCACCCCGTGGCTCTTTCAAAATTTTGGTCGTATTGCCAAAGGGGATATTAAACGAGCCGGAGGAAAATTTGAGGATGGGTCGAACCACTGAATCAGATCATAAATTCAGTCTAGAAGACTGCCAAACAATATTTTATGACCATAAGAAAGAATCAGATCAATAATTGTGCCCTCACGCCACCCCGTGGCCCATTCGATATTTTGGTCGTATTGCCAAAGGGGTTAGTACACGAGCCGGAGGAAAAATTGAGGATGGGTCGAACCATTGAATCGAATCATAAATTTGGTCTATGAGACTATCATAAAATAATTTATAACCATAAGAAAGAATCGGATCAATACTTATGCCCTCACGCCACCCCGTGGCCCGTTCGAAATTTTGGTCTTACTGCCAAAGGGGTTCGTAAACGAGCCGAAGGAAAAACTGAGGATGGGTCGAACCACTGAATCGGAGCATAAATTCGGTCTAAGAGACTGCCATACAATATTTTATGACCATAAGAAAGAATCGGATCAAGAATTATGCCCTAACGCCACCCCGTGGCCCGTTCGAAATTTTGGTCGTATTGTCAAATGGGGTAGTACACGGGCCGGAGTAAAAACAGAGGATGGGTCGAACCACTGAATCGGATCATAAATTCGGTCTAGAAGACTGCCATACAATATTTTATGACCATAAGAAAGAATCGGTTCAATAATTATGACCTCACGCCACCCCGTGGTTCTTTCGAAATTTTGGTCGTATTGCCAAAGGGATATTACACAAGCAGGAGGAAAAATTGAGGATGGGTCGAACCAGTGAATCGTATCATAAATTCGGTCTAGAAGACTGCCAAACAATATTTTATGACCATAAGAAAGAATCAGATCAATAATTATGCCCTCACGCCACCCCGTGGCCCGTTCGATATTTTGGTCGTATTGCCAAAGGGGGTAGTACAGGAGCCGGAGGAAAAATTGAGGATGGGTCGAACCACGGAATCTGATCATAAATTCGGTCTAGGAGACTGCCATACAATATTTTACGACCCTAAGAAAGAATCGGATCAATAATTATGCCCTCACGCTACCCCATGGCCCGTTCGAAATTTTAGTCGTATTGCCAAATGGGTTAGTATACGAGCTGGAGGAAAAAGTGAGGAGGGGTCGAACCACTGAATTGGATCATAAATTCGGTCTAGGAGACTGCCATACAATATGTTATGACCATAAGAAAAAATCTGATCAATTATTATGCCCTCAGGCCACCTCGTGGCCCGTTAGAAATTTTGGTCATATTGTCAAAGGGGCTAGTATACGAGCCGGAGGAAAATCTGAGGAAGGTTCAAACCACTGAATCGAATCATAAATTCGGTCTATGAGACTACCATACAATATTTTATCACCATAAGAATGAATCGGATCAATATTTATGCCCTCACGCCACCCCGTGGCCCTTTCGAAATTTTGGTCTTATTGCCAATGGGGTTCGTAAACGAGCTGAATGAAAATCTGAGGATGGGTCGAACCACAGAATCGGAGCATAAATTCGGTCTAAGAGACTGCCGTACAATATTTTATTACCCTAAGAAAGAATCGGATCTATAATTATGCCCTAACGCCACCCCGTGGACCGTTCGAAATTTTGGTCGTATTGCCAAAAGGGTAGTACAGGGGCCGGAGGAAAAACTGTGGATGGGTCGAACCATTGAATCGGATCATAAATTCAGTCTAAAAGACTGCCATGCAATATTTTATGACCATAAGAAAGAATCGGATCAATAATTATGACCTCACGCCACCCCGTGGCTCTTTCGAAATTTTGATCGTATTGCCAAAGGGGATATTACACGAGCCGGAGGAAAAATTGAGGATGGGTCGAACCTCTAAATCGTATCATAAATTCGGTCTCGAAGACCGCCAAACAATATTTTATGACCATAAGAAAGAATCAGATCAATAATTATGCCATCACGCCACCCCGTGGCCCGCTCGATATTTTGGTCGTATTGCCAAAGATGGTAGTACAGGAGCCGGAGGAAAAATTGAGGATGGGTCGAACCACTGAATCGGATCATAAATTCGGTCTAGGAGACTGCCATACAATATTTTATGACCCTAAGAAAGAATCGTATCAATAATTATGCCCTCTCGCTACCCCGTGGCCCGTTCGAAATTTTGGTCGTATTGCCAAAATGGGGTAGTACAAGAGCAGGAGGAAAAACTGAGGAGGGGTCGAACCACTGAATTGGATCATAAATTCGGTCTAGGAGACTGCCATACAATATGTTATGACCATAAGAAAGAATCGGATCAATAATTATCCCTCACGCCACCTCGTGGCCCGTTCGAAATTTTGGTCATATTGTCAAAGGGGCTAGTACACGAGCCGGAGGAAAATCTGAGGATGGGTCAAACCATTGAATCGAATCATAAATTCGGTCTATGAGACTACCATACAATATTTTATAACCATAAGAAATAATCAGATTAATACTTATGCTCTCATGCCAACCCGTGGCCCGTTCGAAATTTTGGTCTTATTGCCAAAGGGGTTCGTAAACGAGCCGGAGGAAAACTGAGGATCGGTCGAACCACTGAATTGAATCATAAATTCGGTCTATGAGACTACCATAGAATATTTTATAACCATAAGAAAGAATCGGATTAATAATTATGCCCTCACGCCACCCCGTGGCCCGTTCGAAATTTTGGTCTTATTGCCAAAGGGGTTAGTACATGAGCCGAAGGAAAAACTGAGGATGGGTCGAACCACTGTATCGAAGCATAAATTCGGTTTACGAGACTGCCATACAATATTTTATGACCATAAGAAAGAATCGGATCAATAATTATGCACTCACGTCACCCCGTAGCCCGTTCAAAATTTTGGACGTATTGCCAAAAGGGGTAGTACACGAGCTTGAGGAAAGACTAGGGATGGGCCAAACCATTGAATCGGATCATAAATTCGGTATGTAGACTGCCATACAATATTTTATGACTATAAGAAAGAATCGGATCAATAATTATGACCAAACGCCACCCAGTGGCCCTTTCGAAATTTTGATCGTATTGCCAAAAGGGGTAGTACACGAGCCAGAGGAAAAATTGAGGATGGGTCGAACCACTGAATCGGAATATAAATTAGGTCCAGAAGACTGCCATACAAGATTTTATAACCATAACAAACAATCGGATCAATAATTAAGACCTCACGCCACCCTGTGGACCGTTCGAAATTTTAGTCGTATTTCCAATGGGGTAGTAAACGAGTCAGAGGAAAAACTGAGAATGGGTCGAACCACTGAATCGGATCATAAATTCGGACTTGGAGACTGTCATACAATATTTTATGACCATAAGAAAGAATGGGATCAATAATTATAACCTCAAGCCACCCCGTGGCCCATTCGAAATTTTAGTCGTGTTGCCATAGGGGTGGTACACGAGTCGGAGGAAAAAACTGAGGATGGGTCGAACCACTGAATCGGATCATAAATTCGGACTAGGAGACTGCCATACAATATTTTATGACCATAAGAAAGGATCGGATCAATAATTATGACCACACGCCATCCCGTGGCCTGTTAGAAATTTTTGTCGTATTGCCAAAGGGGACACGAGACGGAGAAAAACTAAGGACGGGTCGAACCACTTAATCGGATCATAAATTCGGTTTAGGAGACTACCACACAATATTTTATGACCATAATAAAGAATAGGATCTATAATTATGCTCTGAAGCCACCTCGTGGCACGTTCGAAATTTTGGTCGTATTGCCAAACGGGGTAGTACACGAGCCGGAGGAAAAACTGTGGATGGGTTAAACCACTGAATCGGATCATAAATTCGGTCTACGAGACTGTCATACAATATGTTATAACCATAAGAAAGAATAGGATCAATAATTATGACTTCACGCCACCCCGTGTCCCGTTCGAAATTTTTATCGTATTGCCAAAGTAGGTAGTACACGAGCAGGAAAAACAAAGGATGGTTGAACCACTGAATCGGATCATAAATTCGGTCTAAGAGACTGCCATACAAAATTTTATGACCCTAAGAAAGAATCGGATCAATAATTATGCCCTCACGCCACCCCGTGGCCTGTTCGAAATTTTGGTCTTTTTGCCAAAGGGTTTGTTAACCAGCCAAAGGAAAAACAGAGGATGGGTCGAACCACTGAATCGGAGAATAAATTCGGTCTAAGAGACTGCCATACAATATTTTATAACCCTAAGAAAGATTCGGATCAATAATTATGCCCTCACGCCACCCCGTGGCCCGTTCGAAATTTTGGTCGTATTGCCAAAAGGGGTAGTACACGAGTTGGAGGAAAAACTAAGGATGGGCCGAACCACTGAATCGGATCATAATTTCGGTATGGAGACCACTGAATCGGATCAATAATTATGCCCTCACACCACCTCGTGGCCCGTTCGAAATTTTGGTCGTATTGCCAAAGGGGCTAGTACACGAGCCGGAGGAAAAACTGAGGATGGGTCGAACAACTGAATCAAATCATATATTCGGTCTATGAGACTAGAATACAATATTTTATGACCATAATAAAGAATCGGATCTATAATTATGCCCTGACGCCACCTCGTGGCACGTTCGAAATTTTAGTCGTATTGCCAAAGGGTGTAGTACACGAGCTGGAGGAAAAACTGAGGATGGGTTGAACCACTGAATCGGATCATAAATTCAGACTAGGAGACTGCCGTACAATATTTTATGACCATAAGAAAGAATCGGATCAATAATTATGCCCTCACGCCACCCCGTGGCCCATTCGAAATTTTAGTCGTGTTGCCAATGGGGTAGTACACGAGTCGGAGGAAAAACTGAGGATTGGTCGAACCACTGAATCGGATCATAAATTCGGTCTAAGAGACTACCATACAATATTTTATGACCATAAGAAAGGATCGAATCAATAATGATGACCACACGCCATCCCGTGGCCCGTTAGAAATTTTTGTCTTATTGCCAAAGGGGACACGAGCCGGAGAAAAACTAAGGACGAGTCGAACCACTTAATCAGATCATAAATTCGGTCTAGGAGACTACCATACAGTATTTTATAACCATAATAAAGAATCGGATCTATAATTATGCCCTGAAGCCACCTCGTGGCACATTCGAAATTTTGGTCGTATTTCCAAAGGGTTAGTACACGAGCCGGAGGAAAAACTGAGGATGGGTTGAACCACTGAATCGGATCATAAATTCGGTCTATGAGGCTACCATACAATATTTTATAACCATAAGAAATAATCGGATCAATAATTATGACCTCACGCCACCCCGTGGCCTGTTCGAAATTTTTGTCGTATTGCCAAAGTGGGTAGTAGATGAGCTGGAGGAAAAACTGAGGAGGGGTCGAACCACTGAATTGGATCATAAATAAGGTTTAGGAGACTGCCATACAATATTTTAAGACCATAAGAAAAAATCGGATAAATAATTATGGCCTCACACCACCTCGTGGCCGGTTCGAAGTATTGGTTGTATTGCCAAATGGGCTAGTACACGAGCCGGAGGAAAAACTGAGGATGGGTCGAACACTGAATCGAATCATATATTCGGTCTATGAGACTACCATATAATATTTTATGACCATAATAAAGAATCGGATCTATAATTATACCCTGATGCCACCTCGTGGCATGTTCGAAATTCTGGTCGTATTGCCAAAAGGGTAGTACACGAGCCGGAGGAAAAACTGAGGATGGGTTGAACCACTGAATCGGATCATAAATTCGGTCTAAAAGACTGCCATACAATATTTTATTACCATAAGAAAGAATCGGATCAATAATTATGCCCTCACGCCACCTCGTGGCCTGTTTGAAATTTTGGTCGTATTACCAAAGGAGGTAGTAAAAGAGCCGGAGGAAAAACTGAGGATGGGTGGAACCACTGAATCGGATCATAAATTCAGTCTAAGAAACTGCCATACAATATTTTATGACCATAAGAAAGAATCGAATCAATAATTATGACCTCACGCCACCACGTGGCCCGTTGGAAATTTTAGTATATTGCCAAAGGGGTAGTACACGAGCCAGAGGAAAAACTGAGGATTGGTCGAACCACTGAATCGGATCATAAATTCGGACTAGATGACTGCCATACAATATTTTATGACCACAAGAAAGAATCGGATCAATAATTATGACCTCACGCCACCCTGTGACCCGTTCGAAATTTTTGTCGTATTGCTAAAGGGGTAGTACACGAGCCGGAGGAAAACTGAGGATGGGTCGAACCACTGAATCGGATCATAAATTCGGACTTGGAGACTGCCATACAATATTTTATGACCATATGAAAGAATCGGATCAATAACTATGACCTCACGCCATCACGTGGCCCATTCGAAATTTTTGTCGTATTGCCAAAAGGGACACGAGCCGGAGAAAAACTAAGGAAGGGTCGAACCACTGAATCGGATCATAAATTCGGTCTACAAGACTACCATACAATATTTTATAACCATAAAAAAAATCGGATCTATAATTATGCCCGGACGCCACCTCGTGGCACGTTCGAAATTTTAGTCGTATTGCCAAAGCGGGTGGTACACGAGCCGGAGGAAAAACTGAGGATGGGTCGAACCACTGAATCGGAGCATAAATTCGTTTTAGGAGACTTCCATACAATATTTTATGACCCTAAAAAAGGATCGGATCAATAATTATGACCTCACGCCACCCCGTGGCCCGTTCGAAATTTTTGTCGTATTACCAAAGTGGGTAGTAGAAGAGCTGGAGGAAAAACTGAGTAGGAGTCGAACCACTGAATTGGATCATAAATTCGGTCTAGAAGACTGTCATACAATATTTTATGACCATAAGAAAGAATCGGATCAATAATTATGCCCTCACGCCACCTCGTGACCCGTTCGAAATTTTGGTCGTATAGCCAAAGGGGCTAGTACATGAGCCGGAGGAAAAACTGAGGATTGGTCGAACCACTGAATCAAATCATAAATTCGGTCTATGAGACTACCATACAATATTTTATAACCATAAGAAAGAATCGGATCAATAACTATGCCCTCACGCCACCCCATGGCCCGTTCGAAATTTTGGTCGTATTGCCAAAGGGGTTAGTAAACGAGCCAAAGGAAAAACTGAGGATGGGTCGAACTACTGAATCGGAGCAGAAATTCGGTCTAAGAGACTTACATACCATATTTTATGACCCTAAGAAAGAATCGGATCATTAATTATGCCCTCACGCCACCCCGTTGCCCGTTCGAAATTTTGGTCGTATTGCAAAAAGAGGTAGTACACGAGCTGGAGGAAAAACTAAGGATGGGCCGAACCACTGAATCGGATTATAAATTCGGTATGGAGACTGCCATACAATATTTTATGACCATAAGAAAGAATAGGATCAATAATTATGACCAAACTCCACCCCGTGGCCCTTTCGAAATTTTGGTCGTGTTGCCAAAAGGGGTAGTACACGAGCCGGAGGAAAAGCTGAGCATGGGTCGAACCACTGAATCGGATCATAAAATCGGTCTAGGAGACTGCCATACAATATTTTATGACCATAAGAAAGAATCGGATCAATAATTATGACCTCACGCCACCCCGTGGACCGTTCGAAATTTTAGTCGTATTGCCAAAGGGGTAGTACACGAGTCAGAGTAAAAACTAAGGATGGGTCGAACCACTGAATCGGATCATAAATTCGGACTAGGAGACTACCATACAATATTTTATGACCATAAGAAAGAATCGGATCAATAATTATGACCTAAAGCCACCCCGTGGCCCGTTCGAAATTTTAGTCGTGTTGGCAATGGGGTAGTACACGAGTCGGAGGAAAAACTGAGGATGGGTCGAACCACTGAATCGGATCATAAATTCAGACTAGGAAACTGCCATACAATATTTTATGACCATAAGAAAGGATCGGATCAATAAATATGACCACACGCCATCCCGTGGCCCGTTAGAACAAAGATACAGGGGGTGAGATATTAACAGCTGTTTTCAACTCAAATGTTGGGTCTACATTGTCCTTTAAAGAATATTTGGCAAAAAGAATCTATATTTACATTGTTGTATGATCCCGACCCGTTATTACCTCCAAATTGGTGGTTCTTTTTATCTTTCATTTCTGTATCTGGCTTAACGTTCCACTATCTTGTGTTCTGTTTTTAAACAATGACACATTTATGGCAGCAGCTTTAGTTTTCTTCCTGTCAGTATCTTGAACTTTGGTTCCAAATATCTCTCTTTCCTTTCTTTTAAAACTTTTAAAACCATGATTATCATCTGTGGTGGATCTCTTTGACCAAGTGTCTACAAAAGAGAACGCATTCTCTTCAAACTGAGCTTGTTTAGATTGAAACAATGGAGTTTGTTTTTTTGGTGTTGGCTTTTGAGCTTGAGGTTTCTTTCCGGTCACAGATCGAGTCAATGGTCTCCTGATTTTATCCACACTTCCAGAGTTGGTTCTTCTTGTATGCAAACTATCATTTCCATCTGTAGTGGACATTGGCTTTGAATTATTTGCACGCATTTCAAAAGTCTGAGAGTTGGTTTTTCTTGTGTGCAAACCGTCATGTCCATCGGTTGTGGACTTGGGCTTTGACTTTATGAAAATAGATAAGAAAGGAGGGCTGCCGAGGCCCGGTGCTAGTTGTAGCGCGCTAGCGCGCATTTGACTAAAAACAAGGAAAGTAAAGGCTCTTCTCATGTTATTTGCTGAAAAGAAGAAATCTCTTAGATGGGCGGATGCGAATCTGGATCTATCAACGGATCCCGGTATCGTCTGGTCCTTAGTCTTAGAGAAATTAGATATTTGCATCCATTTCAAACGTCTCAGAGTTGGGCTGTTTCTTATTAGGTGAACAAACGGTTTCAAGTAATTCTTGCACTTTCAATCTTAATGTTACTGGCCCACTGTTTCCTCTTTTCAGTTGTTCCCTGCTCTGTAACTACTTTCTTTGGCTCAAGCTCTCTCTGTGGAGTTGCATATGAAGACTCTTTCTCCTTCTGATAACTGTCAATCTTTGATTTTAGCTCACTAGCATTCATGGCTTGCAGGTTTAACATCTGATTTGCAAAATACGAACCAGGCTCCATTCCACCAACTTTCTTGCTACCACTTGGTTGCAAAGGGAAACTTGGTACCTTGTTTTGATGACCATTTGCTTCTGAATATGGCATGTTTTGATACGGAGTTTTTGTATGAACCTGTTGAGATGATTCCTGAATTGGAGGCTTGTTTTGCGTTCCCAAATCTGGAGATATGCCTTCTTTCCCTTTATGTATACCTTCTGTAGGGAACTCTTTTGAAGTTTGCAAATCAGTCAAAACTCCTTTCACATTTTGGCTCTTCGTTTTGGCGGAAGAATCAACCATGACCCCTATCGATATCTTCCTTGTTTGGCTGCATCGGTTATAATTGCTACCGAAACTCCTATTCCCACTCATATGATCCTATCACACAAATTTTAGATCTATTCAGCATAATTGTATGTACACAACAGAACACACATATACAAACTGAAATTTGGGGCAAAAGGCAAAGGGGATAATATCCAACTATAAGTGATCATTGACGAACATAAAACATTGAATGCATGATTTAAAAGACGATTAAACAAATTCCAGTCCATTGATGTTAAGAGATAAACAGAAATCATAAGCAAACCCTAAACCTATATCAAAATAATGAGACGTAAAGAAGGATTTGATATGATTAAAGGTACCAACAGATGCTTACATCATCTAAACATTTTCAAATATTAAAATACAAACGATTAACGAACAAAACTATAACATCTAGCAAATCCTGCTTCCAGTAACAATCATAGTGCAAAATTAGGGTTCAAATCATGAACTAGCAACACATTATGATCTAATTGAACATCCTAGGGTTCATAATCGCAGTGCAAACAAACTTATTATGCACGAACATTAATGATAACAGATTACGAATCAACTCGTAACAACTAACTAGGGTTCCAGATCGCAGTGCAAACAAACTTATTATGCTCGAATCGAACCAGAACTATAACATTAACAATAACAGCTTACGAATCAACTCAGAACGATTATAATCAACTAATTAAGGTTCCAAATCAAAGTGCAAACAAACTTATTATCAACGAATCTAACCAGAACTATAACATTAACAATAACAGCTTACGAATCAACTAATTAGGGCTCCGAATAAGCTCACCTGATTAATTACGATCCGTATTTGAATCAGTTGATATGATAGCTTGAGTTATTCAACAAACTGATAATAATTCAACAATTGGACGAGTTAGGGTTCTGAATCAAGCTTAATAACAACGAATCGAACCGGAATTATAACAATCATAATAATAATAATAGTTTACGAGTTAACTCAGAACGATTAGAATCAGCTAATTAGGGCTTCGAATAAGCTCACCTGCTTAATTACGATCCGTATTTGAATCCGTTGAACCGGTAGCTTGATTGATTCTTTTCAGAGCGGAACTTCTCAAATTCAACAAGGAAAACTCGACTTTTAAGATCTAGAGCTGCCCTGAATACAACAAAACAGATTGATGGATGTCAAATAACAAAAACACCCAAAACCGAAATACATATACTCATAATAATATAACAGATTAATGAATTATCAATTAACGGATTACATTACAGATCATAAGCAGGGTTTATATTTCATATCACAGTGTGTCTGACAGCAAATATGTTTTTTATTATATGCTGTGATTTGTTCACCTTCATTTCATGTATATAATGTGCATCCAATTAAGCAAAAACTTTAGCCTAAGTTTGATTTTGGTTATTAAGTATTAACCAAACCGAAAACTGACAAACTAATCAAATAAACCGAACCGATAGGTTAACCCGGTTTAAGCTAATAACCGAACTGAATCATACACATCCCTACATCAAACAATATAGAGATATGACAGTTGAGTTATTCTTCTTACAATAATAAGATGCTCAATTGACAAATCAAATTGAAGAGAAACCTGCAAACCTAACGAATAAATAAACTTGAGTACTAACAGCTTCCGATTGCAATCACCTAATTGATTAATTAATGTTTAAACTTCAAACTATAGCTATATTCATAGATCCGATAGCAGACAGACACCAAATCAACAACTGTGCGTAAGCATATGCATAAATAATACTACCTTGAGAGGATGTAATTCATCTTATCACTTTCCACTCTATTCTCCGTTGACGATTACTTTTGTGAAAACCCTAGCTCGCCTGTTTTTGGGGCTAATTGAAAGAGAGAGATGAAATGTATTTGTAATAATCAGGCGGGCGGTAAGTATTACGCAGCGAATCGGAGTCAACTGGTTCTTGTATCACCAAACTGAACTTATTAGGGCTCGAATTAGGGAGAATTGAGATCATCGTTTGCAGAGTTAGGGCTTCAATTCCTCGATTTCTCTCCGTCTGAACGGATACTTGCGTTTGGATGATGGAAATGTATGATGAGAGATGGTGGCGTGGCGGAGGAGAAGAGTGATCGGAACACCGGTGGGATGATACGGCTGTTGGCGACAAAGAGGGGTTGCGGACAGGAGTAGAAATTACGGATAAAAATTTGTGGGCGTGTTCGTGTTCGTGTTCGTGTTCGTGTTCGTGTTCGTAGCGTTAGTATTGTAAACCGACGTTAGCAGACACTGACAGACAAACAAACATAAATGACTCTAACGGACAAACAAACAAGACAAGGACCGATCTTGAAAAGCGTTTTATGTCCTAACATTTTGTTAATTATAGACAGTGATGAATGTGTACTTAAGGGAGGGTGAAACCACCAGGGCTGTCTTCGAGAATTTAAATACCTCGGCCGAGCCAAAATAAAAAGGCCCTTAGGTCTTAACGAAAATTTTTTATTCGCTAGTGTACATGGATAAAACTTTTATCGCCCGATTTATTATAAGCAGAAACCATTAGCATGTAATTATCTCATAAACCATCGCAAATAACCTTATTTTTAACGCCAAAAAACATATATATACAATATGTATAAAAAAACTTTGTGCCCCCGAAACTTATGTGGTCCGGCCGATGGTGCGACTCACACACCCTCCGAGCCTCCCCTGGAAACCACTCTATTGGTTAACCATAAAGGTGCACTAAACAACCGGAACCGGACCCGACCCGCGGGTACGGACTGGGCTTTGGGTTTCCCCCGGAAGAGGAACCGACCAGGTGGAACCGGTTCCGCCAATACCCGGTCAAAACCCGACTCTAACCAAAACCCGAAAAAAACCCACTGGAACCGGTCAAATACCTTACTATACCTGGAACCGGTTCCTACCCTCGCCCAGTTTTGACTTTTGTTAATCATGCCATGTTCCGGTTCATGAGAACACCCGGTTTATGCACCTCTAGTTAACCATAAGAATCAAGAAGTGTCTTAAAGGTGAATTAGTTAACATTAGAGGTGCAAACGAGTCGAGCCCATTACGAAAACCGAACCATAAAATTATGTTTTTAGAAAATGGCTTAGCCAAACCATCGACAATTTTTCGCTCAATTTGTTTGTCGATTATTTTGGCTATTAGGCTAACCTCTACGAACTTCAGATATCTTTAGCCTTTTAATGTAAACTTAAAGCTCTATCCAATTAAAAAATGGTTGAAACAACCAAAAAAATGATTTCATAGTTATACCGCGTTGTAAAAATCTGTTCTAGGCAGCGTTTAGTCGCCGGTCACTCGGTAATCACCACTGGGTTGCCGATGCGACTTCAGCTAATATTCTCAAGTGTGATTATTCTCGGTGGCAGTCAAAATTGATCAAATTTCGGTCAAAAAGGGTCAAAATATTTAAAGCATTTGAAAAAAAATATATGCCTATTACTAAAATCGGATTTATAAGCTTAAAACATTATGGATATATATATATATATCCCGATTAATCGCTAGTCGGTACCCCACCGCCCAATTAACGCCTGCTAGGCGAGTTTTACAACATTGATTATACACTTATACATGAGCTGGCTGCTTATTGAATTCACCATTTAGTCATTTGCCATCACAAGGAAGCATATGATTCTAAAATCTACATCTAGCATACACTTTTATCTCATAACATAACCAATGCAAAGAAAACTAGTAAACCAATACACACTACAAACGCATCCAAAAATGCCGCAAACCAGAATCAATACACAGCTCTATTCCATCACAACTACACATATAATCCTAAAAATCCTCATCTAGCATACATTCCTATCTCACAATTTATCCAATACACACTGCAAACACATAATCAGATCAATAACCAAAAACGCCGAAAATCAACTGCATACCAGAACCGAAACCGAGGCGAAAGCAAACAGAACTCGAGTACCGGTTACCGAAACTCGATTCGATAAGACGCAGTCGTTTTGAATTGCCGCGGATGAAGTTGTAATTGGCGTCAAGTGACCAGTTAGGGCACAGTGAAGATGAAGATGAAGATAATGTGGTGCGTGAGATGTTAATGGTGGTGGTTAATAGAAGTTAGGGCTCACATTTGGGTGTTACAGTAACTGGTTGATTATTGAAGATACATGAAAATGTCCAGTGTTTTAAAATTTAAAAATACCCGTTTAACGTTTTAGCTTGGTAAATTGGATGAATAGTTTGTCTTTTCAATAGTCGGTATGGCTAGCTGTCGCTTTTACCCGAAACTCAACACAAAAAACTTGTACCTGAACCCGAACTAACCCGAATCCGAGAAAATTATGATTACGGCATAACTCCTATTCTTTAATATTTTTAGTAAAACGTTTTTTAACAAATTTAAGATATGTTATATAAAATTATTTATTTAACATGTGTAATGCGTGGGCTTCTAAGGGAAATATTAAAATGGAAATGGAGACAAAAATATGGAGTGTGAGAAAGATTTGTTGCCCAAAAAAAATAAATAAAAAACGAAAAACAATTACAAAAAAAAACTAAAATGTTTCCCCGTCATTCCGGTCCTAAAAAACGACGAAAAGACACAATGACGAAAATAAACAAACAACACAACGATAAATGAAAAATGTCACAACCGATCGCAAAATATAACGCAATGTTGAGTAATTTAACACAATATCAAGAAAAAAAAGACACAATCAAGTACAAATATAAACAAAAAAAAAACGTAATAATAAATAAAAAGACACAATGGTTTTTTCCTTAACACTGTGTCTTTTTATTTATTTCTACGAGGAAGACGGTGGTATGCATCGTAATGTAATTGTAATTAAACTACACTATAGTTACACTAGTTAATTCTTACAATTAACGTTAATTTAATTTGTACGTTAACCATCTCCGTATATATATATATATATATATATATATATATATATATATATATATATATATATATATATATATAGTTTTTCTTAAGAGCATGCTCGGTCAAAATGTTGAGATGCTTCATCTGTTTAAACAGTATAGTAAACTCCTCGGTCAAAATTTAAAATTTTGACCCCGGTTATTGAGTTTTGAACTCCTTTATGCGTTTTGACATCCGTTTATGCGTTTGACGTCCGTTTGTTTTGTACTATATAATTTCGTCATAATTAAAAAATTTTAAACAATTGGTTAATTAGTAAACTTCCAAAAAAATAGAAAGATTTTTTATTTTTGAACAACGAACGTCTACAAAAGGATTCACAAATGATTTACTTAGTGTGAAGGCAACGCATGCGAAAAAGTAGAATTACACTAAAAATATACTTCGTCAAAAAAGCTGAGAGGCAGCATAGGCTACTGGGTTTAAGATTAGAAAGCAAGGGTTTAATATTAATGAAAAATAAGAGGGTATGTGGAGTCCATAAAAGGCAAAAATTGTAGCCATGCATGTTGTGATATTCCTTGATGCCATTCTCTCTGCACCTTCTTTATGGGACCGAATCTAACCAATAAAACACTGTGCTATAAGGAGTAGTACCTTGAGCTACTTCACTTGTATAATAAGTCCCTTCCTCCCTACTTTTATCAAGGCATCCAAATCTTCTAAAAAAGGGCCACAAATTGAATGCCAACTTTTTTTTAAGTTAAACAATACTTACTAACTTGCATGATTATCATTTTGATATGTTTCATGTTCTTTTTGAAAATCCATTTTTTTTACTAATTTTATTGTTTAGACCATCATGATAAGAAGCTTTAAAACCGGCTTCACATAAGTCCTACCCATCCATCCTATGATTTACTCATCTCACAACTAAAAGCGACTAAAAAAATCGCATCGATCACAAAAATTGTTCTTTTGCTTTTTTGTACAACGTCCACCACGCCTTCACTCCCTCACATAATGATTTCTGACTCTCTTATCCATAACACCCACGTACGTACTCTCTCCTCAAAACATCTAAAATTGACTATTATGGATGCTCTTACATTATCTAGCCATCTGGATAAATAGCATACAATAACCGTGCCTATTTCCACATGGTAGACTGTGATCGTTTAAGTTTAGGCCAAACTAAATGGGGTCTTGGTTTCTTGTATGTCCCTTCAATCGATTGACTAATTTTTGTTTTCTTTTAACACTTAAAAGAGTTGTATTTAATGCCATCATTCTTTTAAAATTGTTGAATAAAAATACTAAAAAAAATAACACATGGAAGCATATATAATAATTTTTTATCTATTGTTTTTTTTTCTGGATTTTATAAGTTATATACAATTTGAAACTAAAGTGAAAAGCCATTAGTATGAAACTCAGCTTTAGAACTACATGGACGTCACTTGAAAAGCAAAGGCTATATTACATGCACGTTCACCTATCTCTTTAGTTTATTCGATATGACAAATTCTAGCTTTCTATATTAACCTTAATTTTGTTAACCATGGATCGGAACTCAAAAGATTTGGGACTACACTTAGGGTGAGAGGTTGTTCTTTGGTACTTGAGGATTTGAGATAAGCGATTAAGTCAGTGTAGTTTCAAAGAGTTAGATGAGACACTCAAAGACTTAAATTAAAAAAAGAGAGGTCTTGGATCGCCCATGACAAAAAAAATAAAAGCAAATAGGAGGTTTCAGGTTGGGTCATGGGATTTTCTCACATATGATAAGTATCTAATAAGGGCGGTCTCTGGGACTTGGGGAATTGAGACGAGTTAGCGGATTAGTGATCAAAATTAGCCATTTAAAAAACTATAAAGAGCTTGGGGTGCTACCCTTTATAAGGACCCCAAACATAAACATAGTTCAGTAAAGGCTAATTAATTATTGGAGCTCAAAAGAAGTATAAATTATCATAACAACCAAGTGAACTACAAAACAACTCTAATAGATAATATTATTCACAAATTATATTCGTACTTTGTTCTCCAAATATAAAAACACTTGAAGAAGGGCCGAAGGGGTATACAAAATATTAAAGAAAGAAACAAATAAATCAATCAATAAATAAAAAATCCCATAAGATGATAAAGTGTAATCATGTTGGTGATGATTTTCATGCAGAAAGAAGGGTTCTTTTTTTCCTTTTCTTTCTTTTTTTTTTTAGAGTTTGCTGTTATATATATATCTTGGTGCCAGTAGAGAACTAGAGATGAACCTTTTCTTGAATTCTTTTCCTCTTTTTGGATGCTTCTTTTCTCTTTAGCAACATGGGGTTTTGATGTACAGTTAGTTTTTGGTTAACCCTGATTTGTATATGTATCAAAGGCCTGCAAATGCAAGGAGTTCTAGAGAGATAAAGGGAAAAAGTAAAAAAGAAAAAAGAGGGTCTGTGTGTTGGTGAAAAAGAACCAGCAACTAGCTAGGGTTCAAGTAGGGTGGTCATAATGATGAGGACAGTGATGCTGTCTTTTTATTTTTTTATTATTTTTTTTTTGGAAATTTGCTGATTTCAATGATGATCAGGCAAGAAGGTGGAGTACTTCAACCAATCTGCCTCATTGTGGTTTGTGATTGATGATTCATGTTCCTGCATGCATTTTTTTTAGTTAGATTTCATGGTTAATAATTATTGAGTTCACCAATGGATTTAAAAGAAAAGTTGAAAGACAGCAAGGACAAAAAGAAAAAAAAAGGTTCATGATACATAAATCAGTGGCGAAGCTTGGTCGGAGATGTCGCGGGGGTCGGACGAAAATATACATTAAAAAAACTATAAACGGAGGGGGCCGGGATCAAATTTCCGGTTGAATATTATTGGTTGAATACAAAACTAATATTAAGTTGAGAATTGTAAGAACATAATTAACAAAGATAATCATATATTATGAAAGAAAGAAAAAGAAGAGGTTAATAAATACCTATATCTTATATCTTATGTATCATATTTAAAATAACAAATAATAATAGTGCTTAATTATACTGTTAGTATAGGTTTTTATTTAAAACTTGTGTGGTAGGATGCTCTATTAAATATTTCCCCCGTCCCATTATAAGTGTCATGTTTTGACTTTTCAAGTCTTTTTTTTGCAACTTTGACCGTAAATATTTTTGTTCGTGTCATATAATACTTGAAGAAAATTATATCAATGTAAAATACATTTAAAACCCAATCAATTCATATATTTTATATTAAGTATTATATAACACAAACAAAAATATTGTCGGTCAAAGTTAAACAAGAAAGACTTAAAAAATCAAACTAAGACACTTATAATAGGACGGAGGGAGTAACTAAAAAATGTTTATAACTGTAATCACTTTTGCTAACAATGGAATTATAGAACACCATTTTATAAAATGTCTTAATCAAGAAGGGTAACATTTGTTTTCTTTATATTTTAAAGGAAAGGAAAAAGGTGGTCATAATTATTGAGGTTATACCTAAATTTCACGGTGCTTTTGGCCTTCAATCACATAGGGTGTTGTGTCTCTCTTTGTCCTAAGATGCCATTCATCAAAAAAAGATTTTGGGTCATATATCTTATATCATTCTATAACTTTTACCTTTGAACTCGAAATTAAAGTTGATTGTAACCTAAGTATCATCTCTAGTTAGATCATAATCGGTATCAGATGAATTAAATAAACTTTTCTTAAAAGCGACATGCGTAAATGATGATTTTATTAAGTTGACAAGTTTTTAGTCCTTATGAATAAAAACACTAGAAAAACGACATCATTTTAACAAGTTTACATAAATGACGATATTTTATCATTTGTTATCATTATATAATATCAGTATAACTTTAAAGCGAAATCGATATGTTAAACAAATTAGAAACTGATTATGCCGGATTGATCATACACTTTGGCACTATAGATGTGATCAATAAATATAACTTTGATATAATTAAATGATAGATAAATTAATGAAGAAAAAAAATGTCTCACTATTAGGATCTTTACTTTGGGACACATATGAGTACAAGCTTGAGTTTCTTTGTACTTTTGTCTCTCTTTTTTTTGTTCCAAAGAGAAAGAGGAGAAATATTGGATGCCAAACATCCATGATTTAGTCTTGAATTCTAATGGACAACCTCATATTTTTCTTCTTACCTTTCAATTTATACTTGTCTTGTCATTGAAAAGTAATTTAGTATTGCTTTTCTCTCTTTTTAAGTGTTAATATATTTTTGGGTTATTGGGTTTTAATAACCTCAATTTTCACTTATTTACTGAGATTAATCTTACGTTAAAAAATATTTACATATAATCTCAACTTTAAACATATAGGTAGCACTTTTCAAAAACTGTCTACAAGGGTACACTGATTTCCCTCCAACATTCTCATACATATTTTCACGTTATCAAAAAGCTAATAAGGTTACTTTTCAGTTAGTATGGAATTGAAAATACGTTTAAAGTTTGGAGTTTGGACTGTTTGTAAATATTCATGAGTTTGAGATTAATCACAAACAATAGATAAATATTGAGATTGTTAAAATTCAATAAGAAAAATTCCAATTTGAAATAAAAAAGCATAATGAAAGATCACCACAAGTAGACACGTTAGCAAAAGGAAGAAAGAGCAAAGGTTATAAAGGGAAAGGAGAATAACAAGAGGAACAAAAGAAGCATGCATCAAAATATTTGAAATTCAATTAGAAAATATATAAAAGAACACAACAAATATACAAAAGTTTCTTACACTTGTATCTTTTTTTAATTAATATGAAAATTTAATAAAATTCAGATAACCTGTC
>NW_027504292.1:0-26768 GCF_021521415.1 Bidens hawaiensis | reverse complement strand
TGTTTATAGATGATATTCTGATTTACTCACGGACCAAGGCCGAGCATGAGCAACACCTGAGATTAATTTTGGAATTGTTGAGGAAAGAAAAGTTGTATGCGAAGTTTTCCAAGTGCGAGTTTTGGCTTAGAGAAGTTCACTTTCTCGGTCACGTTGTAAACGAGAAAGGAATTCACGTTGATCCTTCCAAAGTCAAGGCCATCGAAAACTGGGAAGCGCCAAAAACCCCAACTGAGGTGAGGCAATTCCTAGGACTAGCTGGCTACTATCGACGCTTCATTGAGAACTTCTCCAAAATAGCTCTACCTCTGACCGCGCTAACTCAGAAAGACAAGAAGTTTGTTTGGGGCGAAAATCAGGAAACAACATTTCAAATGTTGAAACAGAAGTTATGTAGTGCGCCAATTTTGTCCTTGCCCGAGGGGATGGATGACATTGTTGTTTACTGTGACGCTTCACATCAGGGACTCGGATGTGTCCTTATGCAGCGAGACAAAGTCATAGCGTATGCCTCACGCCAACTCAAGACCAATGAGAAGAACTACACAACGCATGATTTAGAACTTGGAGCGGTTGTCTTCGCGCTAAAGATTTGGCGCCATTACCTCTATGGTACAAAGTGTATAATCTTTACGGATCACAAGAGCCTTCAACATATATTTGATCAAAAGGATTTAAACATGAGGCAACGAAGATGGGTTGAATTGTTGAACGATTATGATTGTGAAATAAAGTACCACCCTGGAAAGGCGAATGTGGTAGCAGACGCGCTAAGTAGGAAGGAGCGAATAAAAACGCTACGAGTCAAGGCTCTAAGGTTGATCATTCACGCAGATCTCTCTACCCGCATCCGAGACGCGCAGCAAGAAGCCTTGAAACCAGAGTTTGTTAAAAACGAATGCCTTGGGGGTATGGTTAAGAATTTGGAACTGAAAGAGAACGGCAATCTATATTTCGCTAACCGCATATGGGTCCCTGTCAAGGGAGGATTGCGCGAGCAAGTATTAAACGAGGCTCACAAGACGCGGTATTCCGTACATCCTGGCGCAGACAAGATGTACCAAGATGTTAAAACGCTGTATTGGTGGCCCAATCTTAAAGGCGCCATCGCGACGTATGTCAGTAAGTGCCTGACGTGTTCGAAGGTAAAGGCTGAATACCAGAAACCATCAGGGTTGCTTCAACAGCCAGAAATTCCCATGTGGAAGTGGGAACAAATCTCTATGGACTTCATCACCAAACTGCCAAGGACACCTGGGGGTTATGACACAATATGGGTTATTGTGGATCGGCTAACTAAGTCAGCGCACTTCCTGCCGATCAAGGAAACCGATAAGATGGAAAAGTTAGCCCGACTGTATATTCGAGAAGTAGTTTCAAAACATGGAGTCCCAGTGTCCATCATTTCTGATAGAGATAGTCGGTTCACCTCAAGATTTTGGAGATCGTTACAAGGAGCTCTAGGTACTCGCCTTGATATGAGTACAGCTTATCATCCTCAAACGGATGGGCAAAGCGAGCGAACAATCCAGACATTGGAAGATATGCTACGCGCGTGCGCAATCGATTTCGAAGGTAGCTGGGATACTCATCTCCCATTGGTTGAATTTTCTTACAACAACAGCTATCACACAAGCATTAAGGCTGCGCCGTTCGAAGCTTTGTATGGGCGCAAGTGTAGATCCCCACTGTGCTGGGCTGAAGTGGGTGACAAGCAAATGACTGGTCCAGAATTGATCCAAGAAACAACAGACAAGATTTTTCAGATAAGGGATCGCCTTAAGACAGCGCGCGATAGACAGAAGAGCTACGCAGATGTGCGAAGGAAACCATTGGAGTTTCAAGTAGGGGATAAAGTACTTTTGAAAGTCTCTCCATGGAAAGGAGTCCCCCGTTTCGGCAAGCGAGGAAAGTTGAATCCGCGCTACATTGGACCATTTGAGATCCTGGAAAGGATCGGTCCGGTTGCTTATAAACTCCGTTTACCCGCCGAACTCAGTGGAGTTCATGATACGTTTCATGTGTCCAACCTCAAAAAGTGCTTATCTGACGAAACGTTGATTTTGCCGTTGGAAGAGATTCACATCGACAAACAGCTGCACTTCGTAGAAGAACCTATAGCAGTAACCGATTGGAAAGAACAAAAGTTACGCAGGAGCAAAATCAAGTTAGTAAAGGTTCAATGGAACTCGAGGCGTGGGCCTGAATTCACTTGGGAAAGAGAAGATCAGATGCGCATGAAATACCCACACCTCTTTCAGAGCATGGCTTCTGCCAGCAACGTCTCCTAAAATTTCGGGACGAAATTCGTTTAACGAGGGGAGAATGTGACACCCGGTAAATTCCCAATCCCTTAAACTAAGTAATCACCTAATAATTAGGTGATTGTAAATATTATGCGCGCCATGTTAGTCAGCGCGTGCATTTGTTATGTGCGCCCTGCGCGAGCGCGCCATGTTAGTCAGCGCGTGCATTTGTTATGTGCAACCTGCGCGAGCGCACCATGTTAAGAACCAGCGTGAGCATATGTTATATGCGCCATACGTGAATGTTTTGGCTTTATGTTTTCATGTAACTTAACGTTATGTTGTCTATGGGTTGACCATCCCGCATGATGCTAAGGCGGGTGCATCCTACATTGTTTATGCGCGTGCGGAAGGGAACTAACCTCCCCGCATGGCGGGAACATTGAGAGCTAGTTTGTCTGAAGCTCCAAGATGGAATTGACTTCAACATGACTGATCACTATGTTGAAATACCAAGACCACCTGGAGAATCTACAAATGAAACTCAATATCCCCAACTGCGAGAAGGTTACGCACCTACCCGCAGCAAAGAAATGTCCTACACGCAGAAAGCTATGCGCACAAAGTGATGCGCACAGAACACTTAGTCTATTCTCCAGACATAAGGAGATTACTCCCGCCCAAAAGGAAACAGTAGCGTGTTTCAGAGATTTTCCACTTTTTACTGTACACTGACAAAAGTACCTGAAAAAGCACACTGTAACATGAAAAGTCAACTGTCAGCCACCCTATTCTCACCAACCCCAGACCTGCATGTCCTGTCCAAATCAAATCAAGATCTTTTATCCACTCCTCCACTTTTAAGTAAACAATAAACAATAATACTTTCCATACTTTATCATCATTACACCTAGATATGAAAAGATTTCAATCCCCTAAAGCAAGGGATTGTGTTCCCTTGAGTTTGCCTATAAATTTGTAACCTAAATTATCACTCAAAACACACTTCAAAGAACTACAAACTTGCACTAATCCTCTCCCAAGCATCCGTTGTTTCCAGCTCCGATCCTGTTACTAGGTAAGCCGAGAATATAACCTTGAGACCTACTATCCAACCCTTATATTCTCCTATTTCTTGATCTTAATATATATACTTGTTATTTAATCGTATTCTAGACCTTCGATTCCGAGGCCAACACCAAGAAAACCCGAATCTCGATTAATCCCTTAACAAGAACCACAGGTGAGTCTCACAGCCCCTATTTTCACTATTTTCACTATTTTAAACTGTTTTCGGGGCGAGGGACACGTACCTAAATAATGTTTTATCATGGTATACTTACAAGCTATGCAAGCGATTATGTGTTTAAATTATATTTCATGATAAGCAATGCGAACGGTTTATCTAAGGTTTTCGATGTATGTGCGCTAGAACTCGAGTAAGTGATCACTTTACCATTGGAACTCTAAGGGTAGGGACTGCTGGTTTGATCCACCCACTCGTAGGGGTCGCACCTCTTTGCATGGACGAGTGCCTAGTATGGTCATGGGGCAGTACTATGGGTTTGAGCCCGCTCGTAGGGGTCGCACCTCTTTGCATGGACGAGCGCCTTGTTTTCCGGCACAACGTCCGCGCGTAACCCGCGGGACGGAATTATTGATTAGCTCGTAGTGGCAGCGCCACTTTGCATGGACGAGCACATTTTCCTGAAACGTTCGCGCGTAACCCGCGGGACGGTATTACTTATTTTAGCTCGTAGTGGCAGCGCCACTTTGCATAGACGAGCCCAGTTCCCAGAAATGTTCGCGCGTAACCCGCGGAACGATTTTATCAGAATATGTTGATATAACTATGTTTTACCAAGCATGTGTTTTAATGATGCTACCAGAATTATGTTTCAGAATGATTATGATGCAATACGATTTATCAAGTTACTAAAACTTGTGAACTCACTCAGTTTATACTGATTCAAATGTTTTTACGTGTCTTTCAGGAGATAATTAGGTAGCGCATGGAGTCACACTTAGAGCACCTCACGCTGAACATCTAAACTAGCTTTTTGGAAGATTTTAGTTCTATCCCTTCGATGCGCGTGGTTGTTCCCGCCGCGCATGGGGATATGGCGTGGAAATCTTTAACAGTTTTTATACTTGGATGTTTTTATGTAATTTTTAAACAATGTAATGTATTGTATTAAACATTTCATGCGCAATGAAAATCTTTGAATGTTTGCAATGGCCCGTGCTTAATTATCAATCCCCACTCGCGCGCGCCCGGCTGTTTCCGCCGCTCAGGGCCGGGTGTGACAGATACCAATTGTAGGTTCCTGGACGGATCGTACACGGGATATCGCTAACAACGCAGGTGCGGAATCCCTGCGCAGGTAGTTACGAGTGTAGAGATAGAATCACACGAGCAATAAATCAACCACGTTATATTGATAACCGAACACGTGACTCACGGTCACTATTACAGAAAATAACACGTAACACCAATATGAAACACACTGAAACAAACCATAAACGACCAACAATCAAACTGTTTCAGCGAAACAGTTTTATACACGACAACTTCGCCATTGGCGAAGTTGTCCATAACTTCGCTGATTCAACAAGTTCGCCATAGCGAACTTGTTGACAACTTCGCGTATTACAAAACAATCATAAACAAAACATAATTACATTACAGACTCGATTACAAATGCTAGACTATGAACTACTGACACACATGTACCAACAATCTTAACACGGAAATGATAGTATAAATGGATATGACCAGGAGAACGGATATGTTATTGTACACGGACACTACAACAAAAAGGGCTTTTTAGTACACACAAAAGCGTCCTAAAATGCTATTTTATAGGACCTTTCATTTAATAGGACCAACGAGAAAAGCGTTTCATGTAAAGGGGTCGTAATAAGTCTCGGAACTTAAAAAGCGTCCTGATATCCCAAATAAGATTATGAAACCAACTTTATGGTCGCATAAAATATCCATTAACAACTCAAAAAGCGTCCCAATAAAAACATATTAGGACACTTTTATAATGTTTTAACATGTGCTTCTCTACCTTTAATATTTTGATACACTTACAAGTGTCCTCAAAAAATAATTTATAAGACCCTTATGGTGTAACATTATAGGTACTTCAATAGCAAGAAAAAAGTCCTGATATCCCAAATAAGATTATGAAACCAATTTTATGGTTGCATAATATATTCATTAACAACCCATAAAGCGTCCCAATAAAAACATATTATGACACTTTTACAATGTTTTGACATGTGCTTACCGAATCACTAGTACAAAAAAAGCGAGTAAATATGAAGTTTTTCAATCAAATATGATGGCAATCAACCGCCTTAAAAGACAAATAAAAACATAGCTAGGATAAAAAAATGAGTAAATAAACAACATATCCAAAACATGAACCATTTTAAAATAGCTAGAACAGCTAAAGCATCCATCTTGACCATTAGTCTAAATTATTCATTTATTTAACATACATATTATTAAAGCATTCAGTTTAACACAAATAAAAACAATCTTCCAAAAACCTCCATGACTTCGTGCAACCACCTTTATCAGCCACAAACCTTTGCCACTGATCAAAACACAGAAAAATCTTTGTTAGTCACCATTAAAGATTAATAGAAAGCAAGATCCCCTTGTTAAAATCAGGACACAATTAAAATAAATAAGTCATAACAGAGTCAACATTAATACAAAACCCTTTGATGCTAATAAAAAACCCGTAATAATATGTGTGATATGTGTTGTCAAAAGCCCTTTAGTGCGTGTAGGCCTTGAGTTCAAATGAACGACAGGTCAAAGTGGATGAATGTGTCAAAGTGACTTAACCATCCGTGTAATTAACTCTCAACACAATAAATAGACTTTGTCCCGAGGCCCGAGTCTCACTCTCAAGTGTACTAAACAAATAATTTATAGAAAATGAAAAAAAAATAACACTTATAAAAGAGTAGAATACTAATATACTGACCTTCATCCATCCTTCTAATCCTTGCCATCACACAATGACATAAACAAAGTATTACCTGTACAGTTGCAACGGCTACTACAACACCAGCTGCTCCGAGAAGGTGACCGATCATCGATTTTGTAGAGTTCACTCGCAACTCCAAAATGTTAAAAAAAAAATTTATACTATGGTAAAAAAACAAACACATATTTCTCTGTTTGGTTTGGTACCTCTTTGTTCTGGCCAAAATAATGAAGAGCTTGGTATTCCTTGAAGTTACAGGCGGGTGTTGATGTAGCATGCACATTTATGTAGTTCACATCCTCCCTGCTCACCCCAGCCTACGACAATACACCTATAGTTTTATTTAAGTTTAAGTTTCCGGACCCGGAGAGTACTTAACCTATCAAATGTTGAAGTCTGCCATCACTTAATTTGAATAAACAAAGAGAGCTTTATTCTCCACAAAACTTACAGCCCCGTTTGACGATCTTATGATTTCAACAAAAGAATGTTATTACTTTATTTCATAACAATGAATAATCAGATAATCATAAAGAATAATCAAACTCTGCATCTGTATTGTGCTCCAAAATTCAGACCACCATGATAAATATCAGCTCCAGAAAGCCAAGCAAAATACACTGCACTTCTTTGTGTAATGAAGAAATGCAGCTCACTAAAAGATAATTTATTAACAATTAATATACACTTCAATATAAAAACTATGAAGTATATAAAGCACTTGCCTATTTGGAATATCTCTAGGAAGCTCCATAAAATGCACTGCACGGTCTATATAAATAAAAACTTTTCAAAATTCAAATTGTAGCGTAAGGCAATATCTATTTATAGAGTGTTTGGTTCCAAATTCAAGTTTATTTATGCTAGTGAGACCATCTTGACAGATAGAATGATAGATACCAACAAAATTCAAACTTAGGTTTTCCTATTCTTTTCTTCTTATGCAATACTAAAAAAGATACAACAAAAGACATTACCTATCAACCTTAATATATTTTGGATCTTTCACTTGATTCAGAAACATCTTCACATCTTTAAGGTTGGTACTAGGGTTTTTCATTCACTATAAGTCAACACAAATATTATAATAAGCTGCTCGTCCATACCAATTTAGCTCTAAAATTGTAAAATAATACAAAAACTATAACCATCATACCCAACCAAATGCGAATGGTTGACTGTTTAGAGTTCCTAGTGCCACTATGGCTACACGAGGCGGTTGAGTAGATGGTGATCAGAGATCCCTCCAAGAATCCATCAGGCAGTTCCATCATCGTCTGCAGCCTATACGCACATATCTCATAAATGACACCAATGATACAAAAAATATAACAATAACAAAATAACATTAAACAAACTTACCATGATTCTTGACACCTGACAGCACTATAATTCTTGATAGCAGAAAAATTTATTTATTGATTATCATTAACAACCTGCCATTTTATTTACCAATTTGAACAGGAATTGCATACAAATAACAAACCAAAAGGTTTCTTCTTGAATACCACAAACTTTATTATGAACTACTTATAAAATCAAATATGGTTACAAAAACTTAAGTTTATTATGAACTACAAAAAAACTAAACCTTCTATGTGGCCTTAAATTTTAAAATGCAGCTCAAATCGACCACATTTAACAGAATAGAAGTTGTTTATAAAAATAGTAAAAACTAAATTAAGTTCTAACCCAACAAATTAAACAAACAAACATTCCTTAGAAAGCTAAATGGGTGAGAAATTGAGAAAAACAACTTTGTTTTTATTTAATGCAATTTATAATTAGTCAAATGGATTAAAACTAAATCGTATACAAACAACAAAGTTATCGAATTCCACAACCAGATAAATTATACACAAACACAACAATTATTGAAATCAGATAAAGTTTGATTGAACTATGGTACGTACCTTCTAGATGATTCCGAAAAGGACCTCATCCTGAAATTTGAAGCCCTAAATTGAGCTGTCCAGACCTTTGATTTCCTAATCACACTTTTGAGATTCTTTCAGTCATGAAACCGAAATCAAATATAAGATAACTGGATCGATAAAGAAGTGGTATACAGAGACCAGAAGGGAGAAACATTAGGGTTTCGAAAAGAAGAAAGGACTGTGGAAGACATAAACGGCTTAGGGTTTCACAGATAAAGAAGTGTTAATAGAAATCAAGATGTGCGTGATTTTTATCCTTTTTTAGCGATAGAATAAATGAGAGGGAAATCAGAAGTGAGAAGGATTACGAGAATGACAATGACAAGTGTCATAGTTATTTTCTTGAGCTTTTTAATCGTTAGAACATGATTCAAAGTATAACAAGCGGTGTTCACAGCTTCATTCTAGAATTGGACGGGAAGCTTGAAATCTTCCAACATTGTTCTTGCTGCTTCAATCAGTGTTCCGTTGTTTCTCTCAGCTACACCATTCTATTGAGGCACATACGGAGCATTGTATTCCCGATGAATTCCCTTTTGAATACAGAAAAAGTCTAAGGCATTATTTTAAACTCCGTGCCGTTATAACTTCGAATTTGTCTCACTTTATGTTGTAAAGTGATTCGATCTTGGTGATCAAATTCTATATGAGAATATGTATCTGATCCTTGAACTCATAAATAACACCCACGAGAATCTTGATTAGTCATTAGTAACAACTAGACAATACAAATCTCCAGCAATACTCGAATGTTCACTGGACCGAACAAATCCATATGAAGACGTTCCAAAGGAGTATCAATGGAATTGATTTGCTTCAATGGGTGTAACTTCTTTTTTTTTTCCTTTCCAGCATGCAACACAGTGATAGGTCAATTTGCTATGTTTTAGTGAAACACCGTCCACCAAATCATTCGCTATTAAGTGACTCGTCTTGGGAATATGAATATGAACCATGCCCATGTGCCACAAGATTGAGTCTTTCTTGGTTGCTTTGGAGACAAAACACATTTCAGTAGAAGAAGAAGAAGAAGAAGAAGAAGAAGGAGGTACTTAAGAACTCATATTGAGTACATAAATATCATTCAATAAAGGAGATCTCATGACAACCATATCTTCAGAAATTACTAAACCCGGTTTAAGAATTATAAATTCCTTTCGGTGAATAAAGTGGTAAACTTTTTGTCACAAATATGTGATACGCTTAACAGATTTTGATCCACTTTATCACAATAATTAACCCGCTCAAATGTAATACGCCCATTTGATACTTCACCCTCTTTTGTTATCATCCCACCTTGATTACCAGCAAATGCTACATATCATCCTTGAATGGCTTTAACATTCAAAGAAGATCAAGGTTGTAGTGATGCGTCGAGAGCATCCACTATCCATTATCTTATTGCCTGAAATAGTCTTGGATGTACTCTTCACAACAAGGTAAATGATTAGTTTAAAAATGTTGCCAAGGCCTCAGTCTTGGGCTCCTCTTTTGTTTCTTACTCATGATTGATAATGTTAGGCTTCACTTGTGAATTATGAACTTGAGTATAAGTCATAGGTTTCCTTAACTTTCTTTTAATATAAGCATATTTATTCACATTTAAATCCTTATTTTGACAAATTGGTTTAACAAGATTAAATGATTTGTTCTTTACATTAGACTCGTTTACATTAACATGAACCACCTTTCGTGGATTCACATCATGAAACATGATATGAGTGCCATGAAGCTTGACGTGAGGTGATTGTCTTTTCAAAATTTGCCTAACGACAGGAACCTTATGAGATTGTTCCTTGGTTAAGGGCTTGTAGTTTCGACCCTAGATCCACATTGTCGTGCAGCGTGACCACATTCACCATATGAGAAGCAATATCTCATATCCAAGAAGGTGCGTGGTGAGTCAACAACAGTATGTGAAACTTTGGGTTGAAAAGACGTAACCGTTACTTTAGAATCATCCAACTGATTAGAACGTTTATTCTTGTAAAGTTCAAGACTGGAACAATTTGAAAAACTTTGAAGTGTATCATTCTAGTTGATCTAACATATTTAACAGGTTTCACAAATTTCAATTGATTTTTTTACTTTAGACTTAGAAAATGTCTTGTTAATCAACTTGGATTTTTCGAAAGCTTTTTCAAAGTCACTCAAGCTTGACGTCTCATTATGAAAAACACTTTCAATCAATTTGGGTTTGATAAAGTGAAAAGGAATGTCTTTTTCATCAAATACTTTATTGACACCCTTTACCTTATAAACCCTCCCAGTTTTTACTTTAACCTCACTTGGATTAATGAATCTCATTAAATCCTCATCAGAAATGATTGGTTTTTCTACTTTCTTTTCACTCACTTTTGGCACGTTTGAACCGTAAACCTTTTTTTCAAATTCATTCGGTTCAAAAAGAATATGATTAGAATGAGGATTATTCTGTTCTTTGTGTACCACTTCGGGTTCAAACACATTCTCAATGACCACACCATCAACAGATTCAGAAAATACTTTATCACTTCGAATATGAGTTTCAGGATTTGACTTTTTAAAAACTGGTTTTTCTTGTTTAACCTGCTTTCTTAGGTTCCTCCTTTTTCATTATCTTTTCAACAATTACGGGAGGATCAACAGTCAATGGACTATCAATATCAACTTTTGCTTTTTTTTCCCGTAAATAGATTGTTGGTATAATCATTTTGAAATGGAGGAGAAACTTCAACAAAGCCTAAACTATTTTTAGTTCCTTTTTTTTACCAGTCATTTAAATTATCTCATTTAAATAAAATAAAGAATTTCTAAACTTTTCATGCTTGCTTTTCTACTCAAAAACCTCATATTCGAGTTCAGTGATCTTTGTTCTAGATTTCAAAATCTCCTGAAACTGTCAATCAGTAATTATCAACTTTCCTGAAACTTCAGCTTTGAGATCATGATTACTATTAGACAAAACCTCAATTTTTTACTTTTGATATTTGGTCAAGATCTGTGGCTTGTCTCTAGTTATCATGAACTACAACTAAATCTTTTACCAATGCCTCACTACAATGACAAATCAATTCAAGTTTAGACTTGCTTTCATCACATTGAGAGCATTATGAAATCACAGTTTCATTCACAACTTCTTGAATTACATTTACAGGTTCAACTACAGCAAGAGAAGAGTTAGAACTAGCCTCTTCAATTTTAGCTTTACAAGCAAAAGAATATTGTGGATCCTAGCTTGAAATATCAGAATTAGTCTCAGTCTCTGATTCATCACTTTCTTCAGTCAACCCGTCACCGCTCGCATCCTTAAACTGTTAAACTGCCTCAAACATTGCCAAATTCTCTTGATTGCCATTAGGTGAGTTACCTAACAGCCTTTGATTCCAATCAATACCATCAGCAGCAACCAAATCTTGTGACCCACCAATTTTAACTGGTTCACCCCATAAGTCTTCTCATTTGACTCAGTATACTTCTTGCTTGGACTTCCGTCTTGAGTTCGGGGTCTCGAATAATCTTTCTTCGGCTTGTCACATTCTTTAGAAAAGTAACCATATTCTTGACAGTTATAACATTGGACCTTTAACTTATCGAATTTAACCCTCTTGTTCAAAGATGGCAAATCCTTCCCTGTTTTCTGCATAAACTTCTTCACTTCTCTCACAATAATACCCATGTTCCATTTCAGATCGATTAAATCCAAATCATCTGGATCAATCTGGTCATAATCTTTATCAGTCAACTCACTTGTAGCAATTTTTCTACCCCCCAACTGTTCATAGGACGTCATAAAATCACTCATGAAAGCAAATTGTTGTTTTGCTTCTTTCATGTTTACTTGTGGTGGTTGAGGAATCTAAGAACTTGACCCATAAGATGAATTACCAAAACCAGATGCCATAAAACATACATTAGGCATGAAATCCCCACTTTGTGGAATCTTTTGACTGTTTTATGAATAAAAAGCAGTGGTTGGAACTGAACTACTACTCATGGGAAGTGAACCACCATACAAGGTAAGGTCTTGATTATCCTTTCATGAGTTTTGACACCTCAAGTCATATTCTCTTTCTTAAATTTTTTGCGTGAACTCCATAGTATTAAGATCATCATTCTTGAAGAAATTATTCTCTTTCAATACAAGCAGAAAAGTAGAATATGAGCTTGGTAAAGCATTCTTGACAGTGTCAATTTGATCACATTGACTCGATTCCATCTTTTGATTTGTCATCTCAGCAATTAAATGACAAAACCTAGCCAACATCTCTTCAATAGTTTACCCTTTCAATAATTGAAACTTAGGCATGACTTTCTTGATCTCTTGAGTATTTCTCATACTTCTCATTCTCAAATGCTTAAACAATGCAGCACAGATCTTGATACTTGCCACTTGATGAAAGATATCCGCAGGTAAAGCCATAGTCAAGGTTGAGTAATCCATTGGCTCAATTTCCAAAGCTTTCTTTTCATCATTTAAATAAGTATCAAAAGGTTTCTCGGTATAACTTGTAGTAGGATCACCGAGCATTCGAGGAGTATACACAATATTGTAAGGCCCCGGTCCCGGTGCCCTAATTTAGCGTTTGATTTACTCATAAACACAATTCTAAATATTAGAGTGAATAAAACTTTTCGCAAAATAATAAAAGTTAACCATTTATTACAAACCATACAATACATGTATTAAAACATCACAAATTGTCTCAACATAAAACATAAAAATAAAGCATCGTATTTTCCACCTTTAGATGCCAGCCATTTAGTCCGTACCATATGCCATCGTGAAACCAACTGCTTTATCCTATTTACCTTCTTGCATACTAAAAGTCAGCTACGCTGAGTGAGTTCTAGTTAATCAGGCAACATACATTTCATACACTTACTTACATATACGCATATGAAGATACATATTATATACTTAACGTGTTTACCTTTTTTCGTACATTCATACATTCCTTCTTACATACATACATTCTTTCATACTTTCATACTACATGCATAACTATCTTTACCATCTCAGATATTAGTAGGGTCTGGTCCCTTCCTTTTATATCTTAGATATTATTAGGGTGCCCTTCTTTCCATACAACCATACATCCAAACACACATTTCGTTATATATATACTAGCTTTTGAACCCGTGTATTACACGGGATTTGTAAAATAATAAAGATAAAAAAATCCATTATCTAAAAAAATGAACAAAATTATAGTTAAAAAGAAGATAAAATATATAGTCAAACAATAAGAAGTATAGAATCTCAAATTCACAAATTCAATTTTTTTTATATACAACATTTGCAAAAATTGTTTTGACCAATTACCTGTGGATAACTATGATAATGAGATGAGAGATTAAAATTTAGAAGAGAAATTATAACCTATTTCTCAAAACCGTTCTGTCCCATGACCCATGGATAGGTAGGATAAATAAGATGAGAATTTAAAGAATTAGAAATTAAATTATAACACATTTGGCAAAATTATTTTGACTAACGACCAATGGATAGTTAGAATGAATGGATGAAAGATTAAAGAATTAGAAAGAAAATTATAACCCATTTACCAATATGGTTTTGCTCCATAACCCATGGATAGGTAGGATGAGTGAGAAGAGAGATTAGACCAGGAATGAATGTAGGATTGCCACATCATCCTCATTATTTTCTTTCATTAGTATAGTTAGATATATATATATATATATATATATTTTATACTTTCATACATACTCTTAACCTTTTCTATATCATGCATCACACATTCTCATATAATACTCTTACCATTTAAGGTAAATGTATTTATGAATCACATCCAGTACGCACATAGCCCCGAAAACATAATAAGAAAATTAGGCTAAAAACTCACCTTTGTCCTGTTCCTTTTTGAGTTAACGGTAATACCCCTCCTTAGTTGTGCAAGGGTAACTGTGTAATAATTATAAGTATCAATTAACTACTTCTAACTATATCATACTTCTAGGTTAGTGAAAACCCTAGCTAACAGGGGTCCGGGGGCAGCGCCCCTGGCAGCGGGGTTCTAGGGGCGACAACCCCTAGCAGGGTTCAAGGGACAAAGCCCCTGGATGGGGTCGAGCTAAAGTTTACTAAAAACTTCATTAATAATTCTTTACTAAAAACTTCATTAGAAAACTGAAGTTTAAACCAATCGAATCAAGTTTTCAAACCAATCGAATTGAGTTTTAATTTGATTCGATTCATTTCCAAATAAATCGAGTTTCTTCAAAACTCGATTCGAACATGGTTTTTTGTGTATTTCCATTCTAATCAATTCCTTACATCCCTTCATGCCTGTTTTACTGGTAAAACGAGTTTTGGCACTTAACGACTTCGTTTACTCATTCTAACACGATACAAATGTCACTCGTTTGTCCCGTCCATTCCAAACAACTTGTTGAAATTCAAGTTTACATTTTACTTACATAATAACGCCCAATTTGTCTTAGTATCAAATCCTAGGGCAAACCGACCTAAAAAACTTAACATTTAAGCTAAGACGTACCTTTTGGGTCACTTATTGCTTTGGGTATGATTCAACACATGAATCTAGACATGTTTGTTGTTGCTTGATGAAGATCTAACACAAACTCTTCTTGGTTTGGATTCGGCGCTGAGCCGAAATGAAAGAGGAGTGTTAATGTGTGTTTTTGAGTGTGTAATTAGGCAATCGTGGTGGAATGAGGGTTTTAGGGAGGTTTAAGGGTGTTTATATGCCCCTAAGCCAATGGACTTAAGGCCTATCACCATCCCAGATTCCATATTTTATTGTCCAAGCCACATTCAATTATTTTTTATGTAACTTAACTAAATGATAACACACTTAAATGAAATTATTTTATTTATTATTATCAAAAGTAGGATTTTAAAAATGTCTAAGCGACGAGTACAATTAGTATGAATTGATCCCAAATGTGCTCGAAACCTCGGTTCCCAATTTGGAAAATCACATAGCTTTATAAGTATCGGGCATTTGAATAAGACCCGATCTCAGCATCCAAGTGTAACATATTTTGCATAAGAGCATTTTGAGAAGCTAAAGCATAGAAATTGTCCATTTTTGAAAGTTTAGGGTGAAAAATTGTGAAGATTGAAAGTTATGGGTTGAAACTGCCAAGATGTGAAAGTTCAAGGTAGCGAATGAACTAATACTATAAGAACAAATGAGACTGTTTGGTTAACGAATGAGCCTATTTTGGGTAACGAATGGGGAAATTTTGAATGGCGAACAAGGATATAACGAATTTTACCATTCAAACAGATGAACAATAACGAATAACAAATATTATTCAAATGAATGAATAATAGCGTATGAGGGTGATAACAAATAGGGTTTTTAATGAACGAATGTGGTACTGTTATGACGAATGGGTTGTTAGATCTGAATGACAGCTGGCGTAAACAATTACAAATGTTTCACAAATGAGCAGTTAGGAATAATGAAAGAACATTCATAATGTAACGAATGTGTCTTCAAATCTTCATCCAGATTCTAGATTCAAACCATAACCATACCAAATCCAGACCACACTACAATTTGTATAACTATTCCAAAACTAAACCAACAAAAACAAATAACCAGTCCAAACACTCTTCTACTCAATCCACGCACACTCGACCCAATCCAAACCTCAAATCAGTCCCAAACTCAATCAATTTTCACCAAAACCAGTCAAAACAACACCCTGTTCTTGCAAATACTATTAACCTTCAATTCACTTGCATTATATCAAACTGATATAATTAAACCTACACAGATGATCAGAACATCATCACGAACAATCCGAACATCAAATAGATATCAATTATCATGTTTACAGTGATTAATTGATCAATTTACAGTCCGTAGAGTTTAGAATCAATTTTAGTACAATTAATAATCACTTACTACGTAAATTGGTTAATATAATCTTCCTAATTGTTAATCAATCATACACAAGCTTTGATACCACTTGAGTAACCAATTTATAATTGATTACCAGTTTAATACGTTTACAAATCTAGTCTTAGATATGATATACGATGGTTTACATTATTATGTGTACTATATGTGTTGAGAGATCAGTTGGACAACATAACAATACTCAAACGATAAATAATAAGAACTGATTACTTTAACTATAATTACAGAGTATATATAGACAAAGACTTCATTTTTTAAACGAGCCATAACGAATGAGCGTTATTCGCTATCATATGAATAATCACATTCGTAGTCTACATTCATTAACAAGTCAAACGAATGGACACAAATAAACAAGCGGGGACACATTCTTTATTATCTACTCTAACGAATGTGTCTTACATTAGCAAATGTGCATAGTACAATTACCAAAATACCCCTCATACTTTATACAAAGACCAAATACGTTAAACAAAGACCAAGACACACAAAATGTGTACCAACAAACGTATACTAATGATGGATGTAATGTGTTATAACCTATAAAATTGTAGAGCCGCGTTAAGAAGTTGACTTGTTTAATTTGTTTAACTAAATAGGTTGACCGGAAAACTGTTTAAATAAAAATAAAATAAAATCATGTTTTATAAGGGAGTGAACTGCGGTTTTCGTTCCTGTGGTTTGACTAAATATGCTACTGGTGGTTTAATTTCACTTGCAATCAAGCCCAACCCCATTAACCCTGATTATTTTTCTTGTTAACTCTTTTGGAAAGAACAAAACACCCTCCTATAAATAAAAATAAAAAAGAGTTAATAATTATGGATGTTAGAAAACAAAGCACTTTTGCAACATGAGTGTAAAACACGTAGATCTGGTACAAGCCTTTGTGCAATATGTACAAGGTCCATGGCTAGGGTTGTTCATGGTTCGGTTTGAAACCGTGAAACCGCCCAACCCGTTCATAAGTTTGGTTTCATGGTTGGTTTTCTTTCATAACTGTTGGCCGGTTGGTTTCAAAATTTTTAAACTGTAAAGAACGGTTTGGTTTACGGTTTACACCCAAAACCAACAATATAAAACCAGACCGGACTGTATGGTTTACTTATATATATATATATATATATATATATATATATATAGTCTAAATATTCTTTTATTGTATATTTATGTGTATACAAATATATTAATAGAAATAATTAAATAAAATTATACATTACTAAATATAAAGATCGACTAAAATAAGAAAATCTAGGCTAAGCCTTATCTAAAACGCAAAAGACTTTAGCTAGACTTTCAAGTTTTCAAATAAGAACCTATAAATCAATTGGTATAATGGTATTTAGCTACTGTTTTGCATCAAACACTTTAAATATGAGATTTTCTTTATATTTTAGTTATTATATGGTTGATATGGAAGTGTAGAATAAATCTTGGCTTGAACCCAAGTTTCGGGTAAAAACCGAGTAAAACCGAAAACTTGTTTTAACAAAGTTAGTCAATGTTCAAACCACCAGAATTCAACCTATAATTGTAGTTATGTTTTATTTTATATTTCTCATGTTTCAAAGATTTTGGAAGTGCTGGAAGAAATCTTGGCTTAAACCAAGTTTCGAGTAAATACCAAGTAAAAGTCGAACTACTCGTCTTAATGAGGTAGTCACCACTCAAGCCACCAAAAATCTTTCCAAACACTTTTAACTCATGTCTAACTTTATATTATTTATATTTATAAGATTATGGTATGACGGAACCAAACTTGGTTTTATACCTATACCAGTCGACTTACACTCGCTTAAACCCGAGTTTGAAACTTTAATTAATAAAATATCTCAAACTTGTTTAAGCTACTGATTTGGTTGAATTTATTCATATATTTAAATTTTTTTTGGAAGTTGGATGTGGATTTGTTGCCTTTTCAAGTCCCAAACCGACTAAACTGAACAAATCTTTAAAAGTCGGATTTTGATGCTTATATTAACGTGATTGTGAACAATAGCACTAAACCAACTTCCCAATGTAAAACTTAACAAAGGTTGAGTAACACTAAACATCAAAGACCCGGTTTCATGTAAAACCCATTTTATGTATTACTTACTTTATTTAGTCGCATTTTGCAAAATATAACTTAAACTCCCGAAAACCCAAGCCTTGTTTTTATGCACATTTATGTAATTTATATTCCATCATCAAGACTCAATATTAACTCAAGATCTGTCAATCTAGGACACGCTCGTTAAACCGTCGGCTCGTTTTCTTGAAGATTATTTTTATTCTAAATTTTCTTTATGACGTCACTTTGTCCAAGTGAGTAATTTCATCCCCGTTTTCGCTTTTATACTTGGGGGTAGCTTGCATACTTACTTAAACAAAAATAATTTAAGACTTGGATTGTCAAACCGCAACTCTAGTTTATGTGTTACTTAGAATAATTGCTCGATTGTGTGGTATATGCCCCATATGATTAATTGCTAAATATTTATTGCTTTTGTTGGTTGGCCTCATTCTCAGTAAGTATGATCATACGCTCCTCCTTTAATAGTGACGTGTGCATTGAAACAATTACGTCGCGCCCCGACATGTTGCTCATGAAACTATTTTGAATGTTGGTCAAGTGTTTTATGTATAAACTCTGTATTTGGAATACGTTATGATTCTTTTATTTAATTTATTTTTGGGTTATGTTCTTTTTAAATTTTGGTTGTGTTAATATTGTGTTTCTAAAATCCGGTAAGAATATACCTACAAGTTGAAGCATTCCTATATGGGTAGTATAAAGTGTCCTTTTACATCGTACGTGACACAAAACACCATTGTCATATATGTTTGCTTCAGTAAATTGTGCAACCTGTATAACAGCCCATATGTACACTATTATCATATGAATCGTGTAAGGTCATACAACTTGTATGATTTGATGAATTGTTATACTATGTGTATGACTAGTTATTGGTGTATGGATATTATGTTAGTGATGTGTGTATAGCCTCACCAATTATCCATTAATGTCATATATTTTGGGAAAATAACAATGTATACTAATGTTGGATGTATTAGAATATGTTATAACCTATAAAAGCCGTGTTAAGAATTTGAGTTGTTTATTTCGTTTAACAAAATACGTTGAACGGTTAAACTGTTTTAAATCAAAATAAAATAAAATCATGTTTTATAAGGGAGTGAACCGCGGTTTTCGTCCCTGTGGTTTGATAAAATATTCTACCGGTGGTTTAACTTCACTTGCAATCAAGCCCAACCCCACTATTCGCGTTTGGTTTAACTCTTTTGAAAAGAACAAAACTCCTTCTTTTAAATAAAAATAAAAAAAGGTAATAATTATGGATGTTAGAAAAGAAAGCACCTTTGCAACATGAGTATAAAACACGTAGATCTAGTATGCCTTCGTGCATTATGTACAAAGTCCATGGCTACGGGTATTTATGGTTCGGTTTGAAACCATAAAACTGTAAGGCCCCATTACCGGTGCCCTACATTTCATGTCGGATTTACTCATGAACACCGTTCTACGAATTAGAGTTAATTAAAACTTTTCGCCGAAATGTTAACTTCAATCAATCGTTACAAAACATACAACTTTCCTTTAAAAACATATCATAATACATCACATTTAAAACATCATTTCTTCCATCTTCAAATTCCAGTCATTCAATCTTTGCCATGTGCCATCCTCATACTAGCTCCTTTTACATATTTACCTGCGTGCATACTAAAAGTCAGCTACGCTGAGTGATGTCTAGTTAATCAGGCAACATACAATACATTTTCATACAACCTTACATTCATTTATATATATACATATGTGTCCGAAGACATAGAGTCGTTCATCTAACCTGCCCACCTCACCGCTAACCTCTTTACAGCCCCTACATCTTAGCCACTAAATTACGGAAGCACTTTGAGGCTTACCCTCCCACGTACTATCGTTGTGCCACTTAATAACAAAGACATGTATAGGCTTACCCTACCACGTACTATCGTCATGCCAATTACACCCTTATCAACTTGTTACCACTTCTACCACACTCTAACTCGACGTACCTACAACACACTTCTTATAATAAACAAGTCACAACATGACATTCATACACACCGTTTATTGCCTGGCAATCATTCTCTTTGGCGATAAGTGCAATATCCGAAGATCGTTCACGCACCGACAAACATTACTTTCCATGTCGATACGTGCAATATCCGAAGATCGTTCACGCACCGATAAACATTACTTTCCCTATCGATACATGCAATATCCGAAGATCGTTCGCACATCGACAGACATTACTTTCCATGTCGATACGTGCAATATCTGAAGATCGTTCACGCACTGATAAACATTACTTTCCCTATCAATACGTGATATATCCGAATATCGTTCGCGCATCGACAAACATTTATTCATAACATTTATATATATATCACATCAAATATTATAGAATACACTTACCACTTAAGGTAAGTGTATTCACACCTCACATAGAGTATGCACACAGCCCCGAAAACATAACAAGGAAGTGGGGCTAGAAACTCACCTGAGCCCTGTTACGTTCACTGTTAACGGTTATTCCTTTCCTTAGCTGAGCACGACTAACTATATAACATTTACACGTGTCAATTAACTATCACTACCCTTATAACGTTTCTAGTTTAACTATAACCCTCAACGAACGGGGGTCCGGGGGCAGCGCCCCTTGCAGCGGGGTTCTAGGGGAGGTAGCCCCTAGCATGGTCCAAGGGGTAGAGCCCCTGGCTGGGGTTGAGCTTATTATTAGAATTCCCATTAACTGTCTTAACACATTTTTCATTAGAATTTCAATTTATTATTTTATTTACTAACTCATAAAGTTGAGGGCTTCTTGGTAGGGTTGAGCTTATTATTAGAATTTCCATTAACTGTCTTAACACATTTTTCATTAGAATTTCAATTTATTATTTTATTTACTAACTCATAAAGTTCGAGGGCTTCTTGGTAATTAATCCATTTTATCTAAGTCTAGGGACCCTTTCGGTCATTCTTTCAAACTCTAATTCGTTATCCAGTTTGTTAACGAATGAGGTTCATTCGTTACTTCTTAACTTATAACGAATTAACCCTTATAACGAATTGGTCTTTATAACGAACTGGCCTTAGTAACGAACTGGCCTTTATACGAACCGCAGCTAATTCGTTATTTCTCCTTGACGAATGGGCATAACGAATTACTGCTAGTTCGTTATTTCCCCCTTAACGAATTATTGCTAGTTCGTCATTTCTCCCTTCACGAAGTACTGCTAGTTCGTCATTCCCCCCTAAACGAACTACTGCTAGTTCGTCATTTCCCCGCTAACGAATTAGATTTAGGTCAGAGAATGTTTTCGACATTCTCTGACACTTAACCTCGTACCTGAATTTTCCGGCGCCGTCATCGTCAGAAAACCGGGATCTCGCTGGAAAAGCGAGATCTCGCTCGCTTTCCACCGTTTTTCGTCCCGTTCGGTCCAGATCTGAGCTACGGTGACCCTAAGCTCATCTTTTTATCGGTTTATACCCGATTCCATCCGTATGTCGTGACTTTAATGATTTAGGGTGTCGGCTCATCATTTCGTGACTTAATCTAGCGGGTTTGAATCCATACAATGTCATACTATCATTACCTCGGGTCGGGAATCGATTCTTCTTCTTGATTTCGGTTAGAGAAAGAGAGAAATATGAGAGAGAGCTTAAGTGTTTGTTTTGGGTGGTGTATGGAATGAGTAGAATGAATGGATTATGGGTTAATTAAGGTTTATATAACATGGGTCATGGGCTTAAGCCCATGGTCTTTCTCCCTTCCTTATTAACCCAAGTCCACTACCCATATTAATTAACCTAACACAAGCCCGACTCATAATAACTTATATTTTATTTTATTAACCGAAACGAGAAAACGGGATGTTACAGAAACCGTCCAAACTGGTCATCGGTTTAGTTTCATGGTTGGTTTTCTTTTATAACCTGTGGTCGGTCGGTTTCAAAATTTTCAAATTTTAATGAATGGTTTGTACCCAAACCAACCGTATAAAATTGGACCGGACCGTATGTGTGTATATATATATATGGGTGAGATCTAGAGAGAACACTTTTTAAATAGAGAACTAGAGAACTAAAAAAAATATTTTTAACTTTAAAAAAAAATATTTTGTGATTTTTTTCTTTCCTCATTCTACTTAGATGACATTGTTCCTAAAAAAAGCTGTTGATGTAGTGCATATGTGCATAAATTTGTATTGCATATATATACAATAGTGTTTTATTGCATATAATACAACACAAATGCATTATATAATACACCTTATTGAATATATGCAAATACAACACACTATCACGTATAAGTAATACAACACTAATGCACATATGCACAATATCGATTTTTTTAAAAATTTTTTTGTATATAATATAACACTATTGAAAATATACAATACAAACAACAACATATATGCTATTCAATACCCTTTCACATATCAAAATACACAATACTGCACATATGCATTATAAAAAAGTCGAAGAATTGCATATATGCATTGCAACGAGTATTTTTTTTAATTTTTTTTAACTTTACTCATTTTTTATGTGTGTGTGTGTGTGTATATATATTGTCTAAATATTTTATATTATATATTTTTATGTATACAAATATATTAATAGACATAACTTAATAAAAATTGTTATTACTTATAACATACATTACTAAATATGCTACTGGTGGTTTAATTTCACTTGCAATCAAGCCCAACCCTATTAACCCTGATTATTTTTCCTAGTTAACTCTTTTGGAAAAAGCAAAACACCCTCTTATAAATAAAAATAAAAAAGAGTTAAAAATTATGGATGTTAGAAAACAAAGCACTTTGCAACATGAGTGTAAAACACGTAGATCTGGTACAAGCCTTTGTGCAATATGTACAAGGTCCATGGCTAGTGTAAAATCTGACAAAAATTTTCCTTAATGTAATCACGTTTACCATCCTAACATCATTTCATTAATAAAATCTCTCATTATTAGAGTTCAATATCTTGCAAAGTCAACAAAAAGCCCAAATTTCGGCATGAAACGAGAAAAACGTGAAAAAACCTCGGGCAGTATGCCAGAAAATGAATAAATAATTAGGACAATAAAATAATCTCAAAACTTCAAAATATATACAAAAACATGTGAGACAATGTAAAAACATAATTTAGAAAGGCTCGAATCATGAAAATTGGAAAATAAATAAACACGAGCTAGTACAGGACCCCACATAAACTATTTCCAAGAAAATGGTTTTTAAGGTCCGTAATGTCAGGAATTTGATTTCGTTCAAAGTGTTGGTACATGATGTCAGTAGTTCAGTATCTAGTGTCTGTAATCGATTTATTATGTTTTGTATTTAGAATTAAGCGAACTTGTCTCACAAGTTCGCCCGATATAGGCGAACTTGTGGAACAAGCGAAGATAGTGACAACTTCGCCTAAACATGTTAGGCGAAGTTGTCAAATGTTATATAGGTTTAGGTTACGGCTTGTTTGATGAAGTTGTTCAATACGTGTAATTGTGATCAGTGATTCACGTGTTACTAGTTGCAATACAACGTGTCTTTTGAGTATTGTAACGTGTGTTTGCTTGTGTTTAACGTGTATCGTTTTCTACGCTCGTATCGTCTTACGTAGGGATTCCGCACCTACGTAGAACGAGATATTCCGTGTAGATCCGGCTGGGAACCTACAAATGGTATCAGAGCGTTTGCTCGTGATTGTGTGGTTCGGGATTATCACACGGGTGTAGAAATCGTTCCGTTCGACTATTCGCGGGACAAGTTTACGTTAATATACCGAGTTTTTGTGTCATACTCACCTCCCACCATCAAAAACAACCCATTACACCTTCGTTTACCTCGCAAAACGTCAAAATCAAACCTGTAAAAACAATTGTTCATCAGGCGAAGTTGCCGCTACTGTTTGTAGGGTTTAGGCGAAGATATAAAGTTAAGCGAAGTTATTAACAACTTCGCCTACCTCACAAGTTCGCTTAACTTAAGCGAAGTTATCTACAACTTCGCCTAATCAGGCAAATTTAAAAAGGAGCGAAGTTAAGAATTCAAGCGAAGTTAAGACTTAAGCGAAGTTAAGTTTAACTTCGCCTACAGTACTGTTCAGAGTAAAATTTTTATTTTTGGTTTCTTTGAGTGCTCGTTTGTATTTCTTCCAAAGATGACTTCTATAAATATTACGGAACTGGTGAAAATGGAGGTGGAAGCAGGTTCAGCTACTAAGGCACCGAAAATGCTTAAGGGAACCGATTTCGTGGCTTGGAAAGATCGGTTTGAGCAGTATGTTAAATATCAAGATGCTAAGATGTGGGTGTGCATTCAAGATGGATACATTCCACCAACGGCTTTGTATGAGGGTCGTGAACAAATTAAGAAATACAATAAGATGGAAGAGGAAGAAAAGAAGATGTATGAGGCTGAAAGCAAAGCTCATGCTGCGATAACAATGGCTCTTCCACAAGAGATTCTTCACACCTTCAGGAAATATAAAACCGCTAGAGAGCTATGGGAAGCACTTGAAAACTGATTTGAAGGTAATGTGGGGATACGTGCATCCAAGATTAAGCTACTCAAAACCCAATTCTCGGTGTTCAAGTATTTGAAGAATGAATCACTTGATGATATCATCACAAGATATTATCACCTGATGACCGAACTCAGCAATTATTCCATTGTTTACAAAGAAGAGGAGATCGTAGAAAAACTCCTTGATGCTCTCCCACCGAAATGGGAGATGTACACTGTCTTGATGAGAGAAGATAAAGAGTTTGCCAACATTGACTTGGAAACAGCAGTCAACAAACTACGAAATTTTGAACTTAACATGGTTCTAAAAGAGACACCAACTGATCATGTTCAGGATCCGGGAATGTATGGTGCGAAAGTTAATTCAAGTTCAAGTTCGAAGTCAGAATCATCTGCTTACTACTCAAAGGGAGACTTGAGCGCTAACTCAACTCATGAAGGTCATGTAACTCTCAACATGGATGGTGATGTGTGTTTCGTAGCTGGTGGAACAAACACTTCTAAACCTCAAACAACAGAGGGTAGTTTTTCTTCAAGTGTTCCGAACAACAACTACTCTCAGATGCCCATGAGTGTTAAATCTGCTGAACAACAGTTTGCTCTCTATGCATCTTTCATTGCTTCTTACGAAAATTACATTAAAGGTAAAATCGTTGATCCTGCAACTTTAGACGAAGACTATGATCAGATCGATGCTGATGATCTGGAGGAGATGGATCTGCAGTGGCAGATGGCAATGATAGTAAGAAGAGTTAAAAGGTTTATGAAGAAGACTAGTAGAAAATTCGTTGGTGAAAGACCAGGTTTTGATAAGTCAAAGGTTCGGTGTTATAACTCTCAACAGAATGGACACTTTCCTAAAGAATGCACAAATGAATGAGTAGAACGTAGTCAGAACATGACAACACAACCGAATGGGGGAAGTAATGAAAATAAGGCTATGATATCCAGACAGAACGGGGAATACAATTGGAATCTGCAAGTTGAGGAAGTGTTTGAACAGGCCAACTTGGTTAACATCGAAACTGAAGGAAAAACCAGAGAGACAAGAGAAGATCAAGCTTATATGGCAGAGGTGACAGATCAGCTCTGTGAGGTAAGTTCTAAACTCCCTTGTACGAAATATAAAAATCTGTCTGAACAGTTGAAAACAATAACTGATCAGTTTGTTAGTTTGGATGCTCAATTTAGAACATTAAAAGAAGATCATTATTACACTAAAACTAGAGAAAAAAATTACACGGTAAAAATAAAAGCTAGTGAGAAAGATATCAGAAGTCTTAAAGCAAGTCTAGCTGAAAAAATACAAGTAATTGATCTTAGCTGTGAAGTGTTAGAAGAGAAAACCAAACTAATTGCTGAAAGGGATAAACAGATAGCTGATTACCAGGTGAAAGTGGTGGAACTAAACAGAAAGCTTGAGCAATTTAGAAATTCCTCCGCAATACTTGATCACCTCATAAGTGATCAACGTTCCCCAGTTAAAAGGGGAGGAATTGGATATTCTGAAGTTCCACCACCTTATAATCATAACTATACTTATGATCCTAGTAATCAGAAATCTGTTGATGTTGAAATTGGTCAGACAGTTCCTGTTAAAGTTACGATTAAAGATCCAGAAGTTAGTAAAAGCGAAACGAGTAAGCCTGTTTCGAATGTTAAGATTTCTGTTCCTAGTTCTGTCTCATCAAATTCGGACAAGACATCCGAGTCTAGTGAGACAAAAGAAGAGGCTGTGTTACTAAAACGTGGAGAGGAACATAAACCAACTGAAAAGAATTCTCCACTAAACCCGTATGTCCCACCATATGTTAGACAAACGGGCAGTAATGTAACCTCAACATCTAAAACAACTGTTGAGACGAAAGTTGAACACAGGAGCTGTTTCAGATGCAATCAAACAGGACACCTGATTGCCGATTGCCCTCTGAATCAGAGATTCAGAGGTATGAGGCCTTCGAAAACTGAGAATAGAACTAACAGTAATTACTATAATGGTAAAAATGAAAACTCATCAAAGTTCAGATATTGGACTAATCCAGGTTTTCAAAGAAGTCGATCTCAGTTTTTCCCTGTTAACAACCAAATCAT
>NW_027504291.1:0-23957 GCF_021521415.1 Bidens hawaiensis | reverse complement strand
TAACACCCTGGATAAAGCGGAATAAGCCCGAGTGTGACGTACAGATTGCTCGAAACACATGTGACACTATTAAGTGACAATATTATCATTAATTCATTCAAAGGCATCATGTACACAAGTTGTTGCAAATAAAAAAATTATAATGAAAATGAAACATTCAAACTCTTATTTAAAATATCCTAGGTCTAGTGTCTTCATCCGTTTCATCCTATAATAATTGTACATGTAACATATATATAATATAATGTCAACTAACTTAATAGTTGGTGAGTTCACACAGCTTAAATACTACATAAAAACCATACAATTTCATGAAAACATGTGGAAAACACATAAAGGTTCTTTACACTTGAATCAAAGTCCTGAGTGTAAAGAATAGATTAACGTCTTTTCCAGTTGGGATTGTGCACCAACACACTCAGATCAGAGTCTCTTTTGCACTAGAAACAATGGTCTTGAGTGCAAAGGGGGGCGTATGATCATACTTATTGAAGAAATCCATGCACGTAATATTTGAGCAAGTAACAAGTAAAAACACAAGTCCATGTAACGAATTGTAGTTTGTAAATAATAAATAAAAGAAATTGAATTGTTGATAGGATATATGTGTTACCCCCCAAAATGTGTAAAAGCGTTAAAAAGGGTGTGAGAAACTCACCTTTGATATTGGAGATAACTTGAAATAATAACCGAAAGCGAGTTAACAAATGAAGCAATTGAATCTCATGAAACTATAAATAATAACGAAGATACAAAATCAAAGACTAGCTACCGGAAATATAAAGAACTTATGGCAAATGGGGACTTGGGGATTTCTTTATTTAAAATGAGTTTAACAAAAATGAAATAAAGTTTATATAAATCATTTGATATTTTTTAGTTGAAAAATGAGTTGTAAATGTATAATTTATAACTTATTAATATAAGATTAAATAACAATATTAATAACAATTTATGATTAAGATGTTTATTTTTATTCTAGTAACATAATTAATTAATTAACTTAAATGTTTTGCATTAATTCTTTTAAAGAAATTATAGATATTAGTTTATGTTAAAATAAAATAAAAAATAATTAATTATTTAGAAAAATTAAGTATACTAGTTCTATTATAAAAAATATTTAATTATAACTACTTTGTATATATCATAAAAATAAAAAGGTTTATAAGTTTATGATGATCAACGGATAATAACATTATATTTGTTCTTGCAAAATAACTAGGTTTGATCCAAGATTTAGAAAAATCAAAGTGTTTATCTTGGATATCCATGATCATAATGATTCTTAAAACCATAATATAAGATTTTTATGATAAAAGTAACATGATCATGAAGAACAACTTATGAACAAGTATGAACATTCAAGATAAATATCAAAACAAAAGTTATAAAATGCATGAAATAATAAAAAACTTACTTGTTAGTGCTTTCAATCTTAAGAAAATAATGGATTGAGGTGTGAGAATAATGGAACAGTTGTCCTCATTTTATCGTGAAAATATAGAGTTGTTATGTCTTATGGAATTTATGAAAATGAATCATATTTAATATAATTAAAACACAAATTAAAAATAGTTTAATGGGGTATTCAAAAGGTTTAACTATTTTAAATAAATTTTATTGAATTAAAACATTCATTAGTTTTATTAGTTAAGTAACATGTGAAAAGATGATGATAATAATAAAATTAACAATAATAATAAAAATAAAAATAATAAAAGTAGTAGTAGTTAAATAATAATTCTAGTAAATTGCATGGGACATGTACATAAATATTTGATCTTGATTATGAATGTTTTAAATGGATATGTAATACAATAAGGGTGGTTAAAGTATAATTGCATAGAAATGATCACGAAAAATACATTAACGAAATTTGAGATTATCTAATAATAGTATAAAAATATATCAATTTAAATAAAAACAAAACCGAAAATTTAAAACGGGTCGGGTTTTCGGTTTTGAAAATTAACGAATGTTACAGATTCACAACTTTTAAAAATTTTGTCCCGAAATTAAATTAAAATAAAATTTTAAAATAAAAAAACTAGTACATGTAGTTGTTAAAAGTTTAAACTTTTTTATACATACATATTTAATAAAAAAAATAACGCCGATCTTTGAATAAACCGAAAGACGCCAAAAATGTGAAATATGACAAGGACACTTATATATAAATGTACCAGCGCATATCCACCATGCCCTTATCATATTGCATTTGTCCCGTTTTTTCCAAAATCATTTCAAGTTTCGAGTTATTGCACACAACTGTCCTTACTATGATTTTCATGCGAGGACTTTGATAATTACGTGTGCACCCGTAATTACTTAGTTCGTCGCATGGTCGACATGGTTTGCATATTGTGTGATTTTGCAAGACATCAATAAAAGAGGACTCTTAATGTACAAAAATTTTATAATTCAAAATCACAGATTCGATAAATGATCTATTGGGGTTCGAAATAACAAAAATAAATAAATGAAACTTTCGAAGTCAATAATAACGCTATTATTGTAAACATTGAGGTTCAAGAATAATAAAATTGATGAGTAATACTTTTGATGCTTGAAATAATACCACGAAAATCAGGAAATCTTAGGTTATCAATAACAACACGGATAAAACACCAAAGTCATGACCATCACAGTAATTTGTTGTAAATAACGTGGTCGAACATAGCATGGCAATTAAATGTAGCTTTGAGCTAAAAATTTCAACACGTAAATCGAAAACGCATTGGCAGAAAATAGATAAATAAAACTTTAATATCGAAATATCACTATAGTTTGAGTTCTTGGAGTCAAACAACGTAAAACATCAATTTGAAACTTCGCTTAACAATGAAAATTTCCCATAAAACATTAACTATTGAATAACAATTAGATTAACCAAGTATATATTTGAACTTCGAAATCAAAGTAAAACATTGGTCTCAGATTAATGAGACATCAAGAAAATAATTCGGTGAAACATTGGGCGAAAAGAGAACTAAACAAATAATGAAAATATTTCATGTAAAAGTAATATAAATTCAACATGTACCTAAACATATTTGAAATCCTGACTTCCACTAAACGATTACGTGTATGGGAAATCGGTGATAAAACGCGAGATTGAGATAATAGTAAACTGGTTCAGCAATGCAACCATGAATGGCAACGAAAATGGCCCAGCAATCACAAATAGTCAAACTCAGTTATAAACTTCATAAATAATCCTCGAAAGGATTTGATATGTAAAATTGCTTTCTTTATATTCAAATAGAATAGTGTATATAAATATATATACAAAAAAAGAAAAGAAAATAATAATAATAATAATAAAATAAAACAAGACGAAACTTGCAATACTTGTATTGTCGATGGTAGATTTGAGGTATAAAGGTTATGGTGAGGGTGGTGCCATGATTTCTCAACTGAATTTGTTGGCGTTGACGAAGGGGAAGAGGAATATGCTCTCTTTAAAATTCGCTTAAGTTTATGAAAATCGAAAAAGAAAATGTGATGCTTTTATAATAATAAGCTTAGTAATAATAATAAATAAAAAAATAAAAAAAATTTACTTAGATAGTGCTAAAGTTTGCGACACTTTATGAATTTTTTTAACGTAAAATAAAGGTTTCCCTTATGGTGGCGTCATATGAAAAATTTGAAGAGAATCTCCAACTAAAAATGACTCGTTTTGAAAGAAATATTATGATGATAACATAATAGCATCAATGGCTTAGGACAACGATTTTACTTTATTTAACGTTTTCATTTAACCTTAAAAAATATTATATATAATAAGGATTATAGTGGTAAAAATAATAATAATAGTGACCACAATAGGAGTGATGAAATAATAATGATAATAACGATACTAATAATATTAATAATAATAATAATAATAGTGATAATAATAACCATATGTTTGACTTATAGTCTTTTTTGAAAATCATCAACTTGATTAAGTACTTGTTAATTAACTATTTTAAAATAATTTGATGATTTGAAATTATAAGTGTAAGGTGTTTGTAAAATAAAATAAAATATGTATTGAATGCTGAGAAACATTCATGATTTTAAAATAATAATAATATAAATAAGTATGTTTGACGAGTATGAAGGGGTTACGTAGTGGTGTAAGGGTACGAGTGACTCCAAGTGGTCAGAGAATGTTGCTTAAGGTAATGCATGGCAGAATCAAGTTAGGTCTTCCGAAGCATAGTAGGCGTGCTTGGGTCACTATAATGGTAGCAGGCTTGAAGCGCGAGCATATGATAAGGCATATGGTTGGGATACAAGGTTGGGTAACAGGTCGTAAGAATAAATGAGTGGTGTTGTATAGGTTCTTGGCAAGAGTTAGTGGTTGAAACTACTAGAATTTGGAGCATTTTGATATGGTATTGTAATATAGTGGTGGGATATACATATGTTACACCAAGGGGGTGTTCCCGTGCAAGACTTTTTGTTGAGGTAACTTTGAGTATCCATGAGTTGTGTTGGGTTTGGAATGGTTCAAGCATAGTTTTGAATTTACAGTTAATGGATTTTGGGTTATCATAGTCGGGATCACGACAGTCAACAACGTGGTAACCTGAGTTGTCATTTTGTGGGTTGAGTTTCGAGGATGACGTCGAGGAAAACAAGAAGACATACGGCGAAACGTGAATTATTCGCGTGACTTGGGGCGTAAGTTTGATAGTGACTAATAGATACATCAATAAAAACAAGTAAAGAAAAGAAATCGCATGAAACAAATTTGAAATCGAACTTGGAATTCCCATGAAACGTCGTGAGTTTTCACATTTCAGTAAACGAAAACCTTATAAATTATTGAATAATCATAGGAAAAAAGTATTAAACTTAACAATAAATAGAGAAATCGAATTGAAAATTGAGTGTTCATGTACCACCATGACTTTTTAGATTTTCAGTTCTAAAATATAAGGGTAATTGAATATGGAAATAAGGTAACCGAATTGAAATTCGACCATTCATGTATCACCTTGACCTTTCGAATTTTCAATTCAAAAAGTAGTAGTTAATGAATAAAATAATATAGCAATCAAATCGAAATTCAACCATTTATGTATCACCGTAACATTTTTGAATTTTCAATTCTAAAACGTAGTAGTAAATAAATAAAATAATATAGTAATCAAATCGAAATTCAACCATTTATGTATCACCATAACTTATTGAATTTCCAATTCTAAAACATAATAGTAAAATAACAAAGGAATCGTTTGAAATTCGGTTATTACTTTGCAAAACTTTAAAAGTTTAAGTCGTAAACGAACGTATAAATAAAGAAAACGTGTCACAAAATTTTTTTAAAACTTAACTATTCTCGTATAAAAAAACGTAATTAAATCGAACCGAAAGCTGAGTATTTGTGTATCACAACGACTTGACAGACTTTCAGTTAAAACACATTGTAAAATATTGAGAGTCGAACGTCAAACATCGCATAAACCATCGAAAATTGAAAACGAAAAATCTGATTATTGAAAATCCTCAAGAATCTATACGTTAGGCATAAGCCTTGAACTTGTGTGTGCTTGTGTAATTGAAGTAATTGAATCATCAGTATAATAGTATTTGAGTACATGAGGCATTAACAAATCAATAATAACCAAATAATGTGCATTGAACTATCAAATTAGGCTCACATAATTTCTAATCATGCAACCTAAACAATTAAGTAAATAAACTATAATCAGCTAGAACACTAAGTCTAATGTCCTATATTATAGTCACGGCTTTGATACCAATCTGTAACACCCCGGCTAAAGCGGAATACGCCCGAGTGTGACATTACAGATTGTTCAAAACACATGTGACACTATTAAGTGACAATATTATCATTAATTCATTCAAAGGCAAAATGTACACAAGTTGTTGCAAATAAAGAAATTATAATGAAAATGAAATATTCAACTCATATTTAAAATATCCTAGGTCTAGTTTCTTCATCCGTTTCATCCTCTAATAATTGTGCATGTAACATATATATATATATAAAATAATGTCAACTAACTTAATAGTTGGTGAGTTCACACAGTTTAAATACCACATAAAAACCATACAATTCCATGAAACTTGTGAAAAACACATAAGGGTTCTTTACACTCGAATCAAAGGTCCTGAGTGTAAAGAATAAATGAACGTCTTTTCCAGTTGGGATTGTGCACCAACGTACGCAGATCGGAGTCCCTTTTCCACTAGAAACAATGGTCCTGAGTGCAAAGGGGGGCGTATGATCATACTTATTGAAGAAATCCATGCACGTAATATTTGAGCAAGTAACAAGTAAAAACACAAGTCCATGTAATGAATTGTAGTTTGTAAATAATAAATAAAAGAAATTGAATTGTTGATAGGATATATGTGTTATGTAACATCCTACTTTCGGTTATATTAATAAAATAAAGTTCGTTTATTTTATAGCGGGTCGTTATCGGTTTAGTTGAATAGAATACGAGATGGACTTGTGTTAGGTAAATGGATATGGGTTATGGACTTGGGTTATGGAGGAATGAAGGAAAGACCATGGGCTTAAGCCCATGATCAAAAATATATATACCCTTAATCCTCCATTTAATTCATTTACACATATCCCTTACACCATCCAAAACACACACTTAAGATTCTCTCTCTAGTTCTCTCTCTCTAAACCGATATCAAGAAGGAAACCGAGAACCGACCCGAGGTAATGATAGTATTTTATTGTTTGAGCTTAAATCCGTTAGATATAATCATGAAACGACGAGCCGACACCGTTAAACCGTTTAAGTCACGAGATCCGGGTGGATTCGGGTATAAACCGAACCTATGATGAGCTTAGGAGTCACCCTAGCTTAGATCTGGATTGAACGGGACGAAAAACAGTGAAAAACGAGCTAAAACCCATTTTTTCGGCGAAATCGCGTTTTTCCGGCGGCTTTCCGGGAATGACGGCGCCGGAAAGGCGGCGCCGGAAAGTGGTACGAGGTTAAGGGGGAATGTCAGGGAATGTTCTGACATTCCTGACCTAACCCTAGTTCGCTACAGGAATATAGCGAATTAAAGGTGATTCGCTAGCTAGTTCGTCCATGGGAACATAACGAACTGATTACAGTTCGTGTTCAATTCGTTAAGGGAAAGGGGTGACGAATCACCCTTGATTCGTTATGACCAGTTCGTCAAAGTAGATAACGAATTAGAAGGTCCAATTCGCTACTTGGACTGGTTCGCTACATGGACTGATTCGTTAAGAGTCCAGTTCGTTAAAGGTTCCAATTCATTACAAGAACCAGTTCGTCATGGTAAGTCAGTTCGTTAAGGATAAGTAACGAATTAGAAGTTTAACAGAATGGTCCCTGGACTTAGAAAAGAATGATTTAATTACAAATAAACCCTTGAACTTTTAAGTAGCATATTATTCAATGATTCAAAATGCTAATGGAAAATGTGATAAGACAGTTAATGAAAATAAAATTTTTCCAAGCTGACCTGGCAGCTTAACCCCAGCCAGGGGCTCTTCCCCTTGGACCCCGCTGCCAGGGGCGCTGCCCCTGGACCCCCGTTCGTTGAGGGTAATAATTAAACTAGAAAGACGATATGTGTAGTGATAGTTATTGATACGTATAATTATTATACAGTTAGTCGCGCACAGCTAAAGAAGGGGAACCGTAAACGGTGAACGCAACCGCCTTGAGGTGAGTTTCTAGACCCACTTCCTTGTTATGTTTTCGGGGCTGTGCGCATACTCGATGTGATAGTTAATACACTTATCTTAAGTGGTAAGTGTATGCCTTGTATGATTTATGTATGATGATTGTTTGACGGTGCGTGAACGATCTTCGGATATTGCATGTACCGTCAGGTGGTAGTTAAGATATGATTGTTAAGTATGATGAAAGATAGGATGTATGTATGAATATATGATGTATGCATAATGTATGTATGTTATGATGATGGTACGTGAACACTCTTCGGAGATTGCACGTATTGTCAAAGAAAGTATGTATGAACAGGTACGGTACAGTTACACGAAACAAAGGGACCAGACCCTAATAATATCTGTGATGTTAGGGACCAGACCCTAATAATATCTGTGATGTTAGGGACCAGACCCTAATAATATCTGTGATGTTTGGGACCAGACCCTAATAATATCTGTGATGTTAGGGACCAGACCCTAATAATATCTGTGATGTTAGGGACCAGACCCTAATAATATCTGTGATGTTAGGGACCAGACCCTTATAATATCTGTGACGTTAGGGACCAGACCCTTATAATATCCGTGATGTTAGGGACCAGACCCGTATAATATCTGTGAGGTTATAGGGCGAAAGGCTCTTTAAAACGTATGATTATGTATGTAAAGGAAGTATGAAGGTAAGAATGAAAGTATATGCACTTACGTGTGTATGTAAGAAAGTTAAGATGTTAAGTATGAAATGTAAGAAGGTATTGTATGATTATGTGATTAACTAGAACTCACTCAGCATAGCTGACTTTTAGTATGCACGTAGGTGAGTAGGATGAGGCAGCTCGCGTGAGGAGACACGTGGCACTGAATAAGGGGCTGGCATCGGAAGACGCAAGACGTTTAGGTTTAATGTTTTGTTTATTTTGAAAGACAAGATGTTGTTTTAAGACAAGAGGTGTTTTGATATGAAATGTTTTATGAAAGCTTTTATATTCCGCGAATGTTTTAATTAACTCTGATATTTAGAACTGCGTTTATAAGTAAATCCAACACGAAAGTAGGGCTACCGGTAACGGGGCCTTACATGTTACCCCCAAAATGTGTAAAAGCGTTAAAAAGGGGGTGTGAGAAACTCACCTTTGATATTGGAGACAACTTGAAATAATAACCGAAAGCGAGTTAACAAATGAAGCAATTGAATCTCATGAAACTATAAATAATAACGAAGATACATAATCAAAGACTAGCTACCGGAAATATAAAGAACTTATGCAAATGGGGACTTGGGGATTTCTTTATTTAAAATGAGTTTAACAAAAATGAATTAAAGTTTATATAAATCATTTGATATTTTTTAGTTGAAAAATGAGTTGTAAATGTATAATTATAACTTATTAATATAAGATTAAATAACAATATTAATAACAATTTATGATTAAGATGTTTATTTTTATTCTAGTAACATAATTAATTAATTTAACTTAAATGTTTTGCATTAATTCTTTTAAAGAAATTATAGATATTAGTTTATGTTAAAATAAAATAAAAAATAATTAATTATTTAGAAAAATTAAGTATACTAGTTCTATTATAAAAAATATTTAATTATAACTACTTTGTATATATCATAAAAATAAAAAGGTTTATAAGTTTATGATGATCAACGGATAATAACATTTATATTTGTTCTTGCAAAATAACTAGGTTTGATCCAAGATTTAGAAAAATCAAAGTGTTTATCTTGGATATCCATGATCATAATGATTCTTAAAACCATAATATAAGATTTTTATGATAAAAGTAACATGATCATGAAGAACAACTTATGAACAAGTATGAACATTCAAGATAAATATCAAAACAAAAGTTATAAAATGCATGAAATAATAAAAAACTTACTTGTTAGTGCTTTCAATCTTAAGAAAATAATGGATTGAGGTGTGAGAATAATGGAACAGTTGTCCTCATTTTATCGTGAAAATATAGAGTTGTTATGTCTTATGAAATTTATGAAAATGAATCATATTTAATATAATTAAAACACAAATTAAAAATAGTTTAATGGGGTATTCAAAAGGTTTAACTATTTTAATAAATTTTATTGAATTAAAATATTCATTAGTTTTTATTAGTTAAGTAACATATGAAAAGATGATGATAATAATAAAATTAACAATAATAATAAAAATAAAAATAATAAAAGTAGTAGTAGTTAAATAATAATTCTAGTAAATTGCATGGGACATGTACATAAATATTTGATCTTGATTATGAATGTTTTAAATGGATATGTAATACATTAAGGGTGGTTAAAAGTATAATTGCATATAAATGATCACATAAAATACATTAACGAAATTTGAGATTATCTAATAATAGTATAAAAAATATATCAATTTAAATAGCAACAAAACCGAAAATTTAAAACGGGTCGGGTTTTCGGTTTTGAAAATTAACGAATGTTACAGGATTCACAACTTTTAAAAATTTTGTCCCGAAATTAAATTAAAATAAAATTTTAAAATAAAAAAACTAGTACATGTAGTTGTTAAAAGTTTAAACTTTTTTATACATACATATTTAATAAAAAAAATAACGCCGATCTTTGAATAAACCGAAAGACGCCACAAATGTGAAATATGATAAGGACACTTATATATAAAATGTATCAGCGGCATATCCACCATGCCCTTATCATATTGCATTTGTCCCGTTTTTCTAAAATCATTTCAAGTTTCGAGTTATTGCACACAACTGTCCTTACTATGATTTCCATGCGAGGACTTTGATAATTACGTGTGCACCCGTAATTACTTAGTTCGTCACATGGTCGACATGGTTTGCATATTGTGTGATTTTGCAAGACATCAATAAAAGAGGACCCTTAATGAACAAAAATTTTATAATTCAAAATCACAGATTCGATAAATGATCTATTGGGGTTCGAAATAACAAAAATAAATAAATGAAACTTTCGAAGTCAATAATAACGCTATTATTGTAAACATTGAGGTTCAAGAATAATAAAATTGATGAGTAAGACTTTTGATGCTTGAAATAATACCATGAAAATCAGGAAATCTTAGGTTATCAATAACAACACGGATAAAACACCAAAGTCATGACCATCACAGTAATTAGTTGTAAATAACGTGGTCGAACATAGCATGGCAATTAAATGTAGCTTTGAGCTAAAAATTTCAACACGTAAATCGAAAACGCATTGGCAGAAAATAGATAAATGAAACTTTAATATCGAAATATCACAATAGTTTGTGTTCTTGGAGTCAAACAACGTAAAACATCAATTTGAAACTTCGCTTAACAATGAAAATTTCCCATAAAACATTAACTATTGAATAACAGTAAGATTAACCAAGTATATATTTGAACTTCGAAATCAAAGTAAAACATTGGTCTCAGATTAATGAGACATCAAGAAAATCATTCGGTGGAACATTGGGCGAAAAGAGAACTAAACAAATAATGAAAATATTTCATGTAAAAGTAATATAAATTCAACATGTACCTAAACATATTTGAAATCCTGACTTCCACTAAACGGTTACGTGTATGGGAAATCGGTGATAAAACGCGAGATTGAGATAATAGTAAACTGGTTCAGCAATGCAACCATGAATGGCAACGAAAATCGCCCAGCAATCACAAATACGACGGTCAACAACGTGGTAATCTGAGTTGTCATTTTGTGGGTTGAGTTTCGAGGATGATGTCGAGGAAAACAAGAAGACATACGGCGAAACGTGAATTATTCGTGTGACTTGGGGCGTACGTTTGATAGTGACTAATAGATACATCAATAAAAACAAGTAAAGAAAAGAAATCGCATGAAACAAATTTGAAATCGAACTTGGAATTCCCATGAAACGTCGTGAGTTTTCACATTTCAGTAGACGAAAACCTCATAAATTATTGAATAATCATAGGGAAAAGGTATGAAACTTAACAATAAATAGTGAAATCGAATTGAAAATCGAGTGTTCATGTACCACCATGACTTTTTAGATTTTCAGTTCTAAAATATAAGGGTAACTGAATATGGAAATACGGTAACCGAATTGAAATTCGACCATTCATGTATCACCTTGACCTTTCGAATTTTCAATTCAAAAAGTAGTAGTTAAAGAATAAAATAATATAGCAATCAAATCGAAATTCAACCATTTATGTATCACCATAACATTTTTGAATTTTCAATTCTAAAACGTAGTAGTAAATAAATAAAAAAATATAGTAATCGAATCGAAATTCAACCATTGATGTATCACCATAACTTATTGAATTTCCAATTCTAAAACATAATAGTAAAATAACAAAGGAATCGTTTGAAATTCGGTTATTACTTTGCAAAATTTTAAAAGTTTAAGTCGTAAATGAACGTATAAATAAAGAAAACGTGTCACAAAATTTTTTTAAAACTTAACTATTCTCGTATAAAAAGCGTAATTAAATAGAACCGAAAGCTGAGTATTTGTGTATCACCACGACTTGACAGACTTTCAGTTAAAACACATTGTAAAATATTGAGAGTCGAACGTCAAACGTCGCATAAACCATCGAAAATTGAAAACCAAAAATCTGATTATTGAAAATCCTCAAGAATCTTTACGATAGGCATAAGCCTTGAACTTGTGTGTGCTTGTGTAATTGAAGTAATTGAATCATCAGTATAATAGTATTTGCGTACATGAGGCATTAACAAATCAATAATAACCAAATAATGTGAATTGAACTATCAAATTAGGCTCACATAATTTCTAATCATGCAACCTAAACAATTAAGCAAATAAACTATAATCTGCTAGAACACTACGTCTAATGTCCTATATTATAGTCACAGCTTTGATACCAATCTGTAACACCCCGGCTAAAGCGGAATACGCCCGAGTGTGACATTACAGATTGTTCAAAACACATATGACACTATTAAGTGACAATATTATCATTAATTCATTCAAAGGCAAAATGTACACAAGTTGTTGCAAATAAAGAAATTATAATGAAAATGAAATATTCAACTCATATTTAAAATATCCTAGGTCTAGTTTCTTCATCCGTTTCATCCTCTAATAATTGTGAATGTAACGTATATGTATATAAAATAATGTCAATTAACTTAATAGTTGGTGAGTTCACACAGTTTAAATACCACATAAAAACCATACAAAGGGGGTGTGAGAAACTCACCTTTGATATTGGAGACAACTTGAAATAATAACTGAAAGCGAGTTAACAAATGAAGCAATTGAATCTCATGAAACTATAAATAATAATGAAGATACAAAATCAAGGACTAGCTACCAGAATTATAAAGTTAATTAACTTATGGAAAATGTGGACTTGGGGATTTCTTTATTTAAAATGAGTTTAACAAAAATGAATTAAAGTTTATATAAATCATTTGATATTTATTAGTTGAAAAATGAGTTGAAATGAATAATTATAACTTATTAATATATGATTAAATAACAGTATTAATAACAATTTATGATTAGGATGTTTATTTTATTCTAGTAACATAATTAATTAATTTACTAATTTATTTAACTTAAATGTTTTGCATGAATTCTTTTAAAGAAATTATAGATATTATTTTATGTTTAAATAAATTAAAAATATTTAATTATTTAGAGAAATTAAGTATACTAGTTCTATTATAAAAAATATTTAATTAAAGCTATTTTGTATATATCATAAAAATAAAAAGGTTTATAAGTTTATGATGATCAATGGATAATAACATTTATATTTGTTCTTGCAAAATAACTAGGTTTGATCCAAGATTTAGAAAAATCAAAGTGTTTATCATGGATATCCCTGATCATAATGATTATTAAAACCAAAATATAAGATTTTTATGATAAAAGTAACATGATCATGAAGAATAACATATGAACAAGTTTGAACATTCAAGATAAATATCAAAACAAAAGCTATAAAATACATGAAATAGTAAAACTTACTTGTTAGTGCTTTCAATCGTAAGAAAACAATGGATTGAGGTGTGAGAATAATGGAGGATTTGTCCTCCTTTATAGTGAAAATATAGAGTTGTTATGTCTTATGGAATTTATGAAAATTAATCATATTTAATATAATTAAAACACGAATTAAAAATAGTTTAATGGGGTATTCAAAAGGTTTAACCATTTTAATAGATTTTATTGAATTAAAACATTCATTAGTATTTATTAATTAAGTAACATATGAAAAGATGATGATAATAATAAAATTAATAATAATAATAATAATAATAATAATAATAATAATAATATTAAAAGTAGCAGTGGCAGTAGTAGTAGTAATTCTAGTAAATTGCATGGGACATGTACATAAATATTTGATCTTGATTATGAATGTTTTAAATGGATATGTAATACTATAAATGTGGTTAAAAGTATAATTGCATAGAAATGATCACATAAAATACATTAACGAAAATTGAGATTATCTAATAATATTATAAAAATATATCAATTTAAATAGCAACAAAACCGAAATTTTAAAACGGGTCGGATTTTCAGTTTTGAAAATTAACGAATGTTACAAAACTTGATAATCAAAATAAACAAGACAATAAGAAAAATATGATCATATGCCTATTTATCCTAAATAAGTGTTTGAAACATCCCCATAATTTTAGCCCTTGACCTTGACTCCCCTAATCAAGCATTTGACTATGACTTCTTGACTTTGACTCTCCATTGAATACATATCACAAGTATTGTTATATATGTAGGTTTTTTGTCGTGATTCTGCAACTTGTGGCCATTTATATGACCCTTATTGTGTTGCAAAGCTTTTAGAAGACGAAAGTGACATTGAAGCACACTATATTAAAAACAAAATAGCATGTGGGGACACGTGTCCTGCACACAAATTCCATAAATGTAAACATGAAGAAAATGAGAAGGTGAAAAGGTTGCAAATTGTTGTTTATAGGCGATGCCCATGATCATACCATAGGAAATGCTTGCCAAGGAGGTTATTATTATTAATAGGAAAATTGAATTTTAATAATCCCACATTTTTTTATTTAGCTGATAATAATTCCACCTCACAAAATAGCTGCCATCGATCCCACATTTCACACTTACTGTTTTCATTGAACCTCCTTAAAGAAAACTAAACGCCGTTAAGTTTTTTTTTCCAAATTACAAAGTGATGTTTTTCGGATTTTGATCAGAATGAGGATACGCGCTGCTTGATGTAAAACTTACCTCGAAACAATGTTCCAAACGACGAAACGGTACTTCAATAAGTGAGTTTAAACTGCCAGTTAGCAATAATCAAGTTGTTTGCAGCACTGTTTCAAGGTAACTTTTACATCAGTCGACTCACATCCTCATTTCAATCAAAAGCCTAAAACATCAATTTGAAATTTGGAAAAAAATTAATGGAGTTAAGTTTTTTTAACCGAGATCTAATGAAAAAAATTAGTGTGAAAGGTGGAACCAGTGGTAGCTATTTTCTAAAGTGGGATTATTAACGGCCAACTGCGAAAAGATGGGATTATTAAAATCCAATTTTCCTTATTAATATTACACTTGTAAATTTCAGTTTGCTGCTTTTGTGTATGTTCTAAACTCCTAATTAAATCTTATTTTTGATCCTTTTGTAGAAAGATTGTGTTTTATAACGAAGATCACGATGAAGATGTTGTAGTTAGGGCGTGGAATGATCTTTTGCCTAAATCATGCACATTAATACTTTGCTTGTAAGTTATTAATAAATATTTGATCACGTCAAACTTTTTTAGTGACTATGAGAACTCGTTAGGGTAAACTCACTCAGCAATATATGATCTAACGTGATTGTAACATCTCATTTTCTCTTTTCGGTTAATAAAATAAAATAAGATTTATCATGAGTCGGGCTAGTGTTGGGTTAAATAGATTTGGGTAATGGTCTTGGATTAAAAAGGAAGGAAGAAAAGACCATGGGCTTAAGCCCATGACCAATGATATATAAACCTTAATTAACCCAAAATCCATTCATTCCAGTCATTCCTTGCACCATCAAAAACACACACTTAAGCTCTCTCTCTATCACTCTCTCTCTTTCTCTAACCGAAACCAAGAAGAAGAGCCGATCCCGACCCGAGGTAATGATAGTATGATCTTGTATGGATCAAAACCCGCTAGATCAAGTCGCGAAACGACGAGCCGACACCCTAAACCGGTAAAGTCACAAGATCCAAGATCCGGATGGAATCGGGAATAAACCGATCAAAAGATGAGCTTAGGGGTCACCCTAGCCCAGATCTACATCGAACGGGAAGAAAAACGGCGAAAAACGACTGAGACCTCGTTTTTCCGGCGAAATCCTTGTTTTTTCAGCGATGACAGCACCGGAAAACGAGTACGGGGTTAAAGGGAATGTCAGAGAATATTCTGACATTCTCTGACCTAAACATAATTCGTTGAACGGAGAAATAACAAATTAGCAGTAATTCGTTATGCCCATTCGTTAAGGAAGAATAACGAATTAACAGCAATTCGTTATGCCCATTCGTTAAGAAGAAATAACGAATTAGCAGCGGTTTGTTATGATAAATTCGTTAAGGTCAGTTCGGTATAAAGGCCAGTTCGTTATGAAGGCCAGTTCGTTATAAAGATCATTTATTTATAAAGACCAGTTCGTCATAAAGGCCAGTTCGTTATGAGAGTCCATTCGTTATGAACACCATTCATTAAAGAGCAGAATAGCAAAGTAAACTTTGAAAGAATGACAGAAAGGTCCCTGGACTTATAATAAAATGTATTAATTACAAAGAAGCCCTCGAACTTTTTGACTTAGCAAATAAAATAATAAATTAGAATTATAATGAAAAATGTGTTAAGACAGTTAATGGAAATAAAATTTTTTCAAGCTGACCTTGCAGCTCGACCCCAGTCAGGGGCTCTGCCCCTTAGACCCTGCTAGGGGCTGCCGCCCCTAAACCCTACTACCAGGGGCGTTGCATCCGAACCCCCGTTCGTTTAGGGTTATAATTAAACTAGAAATACGATATTGATAGTGATAGTAGTTAATACGTGTAACTGTTATACAGTTAGCCGTGCACAACTAAAGACCATTAACCGTGAACGTAACCGAGCTTAGGTGAGTTTCTAGCCCCACTTCCTTGTTATGTTTTCGGGGCTGTGTGCAAACTCAATGTGAACGTCAATACACTTACCTTAAATGGTAAGTGTATGCTATAATGATTAATGTGATAGTATGTATGAACGTTATGAATGGATGCTTGTCGGTGCGTGAACGATCTTCGGATATTGCATGTATCGTCAAGGAGTATGGTTGATAGATGAATGATGTGAAGAACGCGTAGTGTGTCCGTATGATATGATGTAAATTGCTTCGTATGTTATATATGATTGTTGTACATGTGATACGGGTAAGCGGGGGTATGTACGGTATACAGACTCTGCATTTGACATATTAAGTTAGGATGGCAAATCCCTCTAACTTCTTTTGGAAATAGACGTGGCATGTGATGGCGTAGTTAAGGACCGTGGGCCTTATACGTATTTTAGATAGGAGCCAGCATAGGAAAGGACTACGGACCTTATACATGCTGTAAATGTATTGTGGTAGCATAGGGGAAGACCGTGGACCTCGTACGTGCTATGAAATAGGTGGTAACATAGGGAAGGACTGTGGACCTTGTACGTGTTGTTTATGTAGGATGGTATAGGGAAGGACTGCGGACCTTGTACGTATCATGAATGGTGAACATAGGTAAGGGTTGCGGACCTTTTACGTGTTCATGACCTTGAGTACAGGTATAGACGGCGTAATATGAACGTACTTTTGGTTAGTTAAGGAAAGTGAACGTATGTACGTATGTACGAAAGAAAGGTAGCGTCTTAAGTGTGGATATGTATCTTCGGATTCGTATGTATGTATGATATGTGAATGTATTGTATGTTTCCTGATTAACTAGAACTCACACAGCGTAGCTAACTTTTAGTATGAACGCAGGTTAATCGACTGAGACAACTGGCTTGGGGGAGACACATGGCAGGATTTGAAGAGGCTGGCATCTGAAGATTTGTCATGATGTGTTGATATTATGTTTTATGTTATGTTTTAAAAAGACAAGTTATAAATGTTGTAATGAATGGTTGACCTATATTAATATTCCGCGAAAGTTTTAATCACTTTGATTTATAGAACTGTGTTAATGAGTAAATCAAATGTCCAAAGTAGGGCACCGGTAACGGAGCCTTACAGTGATGTTGGGGCACTTATCAGAAAACATAAGATGGATCTTGAACTTGGCTCTCCTGTAAGAAACATAAAGTTTCCATAGATTGGCCATGGCTTGAAGAATGTGGTAGTCAAGGAGGATGAGAACAGTGTTGGAAAATCAGCTTCATCAGTTAAACCAGGAGATTTTTCTAGATAGAGAGCAGAAGTGTTGTTTGGGCCAGAACATGTAAAGAAACAAAGGGTATCCGTCACCAATAAGACGCCTGTTAAAAAGAATTCGTCCATAGAAGCAGAGACAGATTCTAAGAAAGATCGCATTATGTCTCATGAAAATGAGCAGACTCCGATAGTCAAAGAAATTGACAATTTTCCTTCTGTAGATACTGATTCACAGGACAGATGAACTATTTTGTTTATTTAATGTGACTGTAAGGATTGTCATGTTTCTGATATGGGATGGGTAATGGTGATAGCGATCCCATATCTAACTGTAAAACCATTCTAGTATATTAAAGTTGATCTTAAACTCATCTTAAGGACCAACTTTAAGGTACTATTTATTGTATTTGTAAGATAATAATATATTGACATATATATATTCAGTTTTAATAAAGGTAAGCGGGTATGATATATATATATATACATATTAAAACCCATCCCATTAATTTATCCACATGTTTTGGGTTTTTGTTTTTTTCTTATCGATTTTGGGTTCCTTTTTTCGCCATCATCACTGTGTGAATATTACCGGTAGTAAGATCTTATGTTTTTTGCGTACTACATTGCAGAATATCGGCCCTGATTAAAGATGATTTGTTCTCTATGACATAAATTTTGGTTGAAAGGCATTATGGCATAGCCCCACGGATCTTTGTGTAGATGCATTAAACAGACAGCCCAATAATAAAAGCAGAAAGTTGAATACCACCCAACAAGGTTGCAAGCAAACGGAGGCTTGTATTGTCAAAACCAGGAAGTATGGAACAAGTTCTTTGAGTCAATGGGCTGGGTGTGTCGAGTGTCATCATGGCTCAAGCTATTTAGATAGATACGAGCTTGGGGATGCAGACACATCATCATGTAACGGGTTTAGCATATTTGCAATGAATCGATATGCAACTACAATGGATGAGTTAAACCACATGTGGATGATGAATAGGGGGTGATGGTTGTGATCACACCACAATGTGTACCAGCAACCCTTGCCATCACAACCTAAGTCCCCATCCTGTTTCAAACCACAAATCTTATCGAAGGAAATGATTTTCACATATTGTTTCCATATAAGTATTCTGTGATTCTTTACTATTTCCTTATTATTATTTCTTTGTAAGCTTCATTCTCTGTATTAATATTTTAGGGAGCACCCAATGATTCAACAATGAAATTTACCAGATCATTTATATATGGTTGAAACCCCCCGAAACCCTATCAAAGCAGGTCTAGTAGCGTTGAAACCCCCGAAACCCTACAGGCGCCGTCACTAATGGCCGATATCGCTAAAACCACCAAAACCCTACCATAGTTGTTATACATGGCCGAAAAATATCGAACCAAAATAGATGGCATTGCCATCGGCATCAACTCCTATTTTTGCACTCTTGTTTACTCTTCACAAATGCAAGTGAATGATGCTTTGTCGGATAATAAAAACCGACAAGAACACTACGACAAACCAAAGACAAGGGTTGTCATTGATCAAAGCGGATAAATCCCCATACCAGGCCTAAGCAATGATCAATACAAGCAATTATTGGACAAAATTGCAGCAATTGGTGAGCGAAGGGAAGATAACACTTCACCTATCGCCAATATGGTAGGTAAACTTGTTCTAAATGACAAGTGGGTTGTGGACTCAGGCGCTACCGAGCACATAACCCGCAACACTAATTTCCTTGAAAACATAATAAGGACAAGGCACGAGTGTCATAGAGAAATGATGAACAACGCACGAGTGTCTTGATAAAGTTGTTTATCAAGTAAAACTGAAAACTTTGATAAAGAATGTGTTAAAACATAATTGAAAACGAGAAAGGATGAACTTGCTTTAAAAATTGTTGATTTGTATATTTTATATTGTCAATTTGCTAATATTGGTTTTCTATCTTTCATATGGTCACGTTAGGGTTGCATTCATGTTGGACCTACAGCCCAGGTTTTTCCATGTGATAATGTGCTATGGCCCATCTCCTTCTTGAAGTTTCTTTGTGCCGCCTCTAGCCCTACAACTTGGTGTAGTTATTTTTAGTCAAGAAACAAGATTGGTTGAGTTTCCTTTTATGTGAATAACACCCAATGATGATGAGAGGGCCCATAATGGGGCAGTTAACACGAATCAGCAACCTGGTGCCCACCATCAAAATCCTGATGGCGAGGTTGCACCTCAGCAGCCTTAGGAAATGGCTTCAGGTACCAGTGAGGCTAATGATGTTGAAACTACCAATGACCACTCCGGCTCTTCTAAGGGAACTAGTAAACCTTCCATCCCTGTTCGGTGGTCCACTAGAAATTCATGCATAACAAAAAAAAGCTAAATGACTTCATTATTGAAGGAAAAGTTAAATATGGTATCGAAAAAGTAGTAAATTACTCCAAACTATCTTTCGAAAATCGATGTTTTGAGACCACTTTAAACAAATCATGTGAACCAAAAATTTAGTTTCAAGAAAAGAATGATTTTAATTGGGTTAATGCCATGAATGAAGAGATGGAGGCGTTGAATAGAACTAACACATGGAATTTATCTAACCTTTCTTAAGGACAGGCAACCAATTGGATTCAAGTGGATTTACAAAATCAAATACAAATCCACAGGTGAAACTGAAAGGTATAAAGTCAGACTTGTTGCCAAAGGTTATAGTCAAAAGGAAGGGGGATGGACTTTGATGAAACCTTTTCCCCATTTGTAAAAATGGTCACTATTCGATTTGTCATTAATCTTGATGTTGAACAAAACTGGTCACTTTTCCAACTTGACATAAATAATGCTTTTCTATAAGGTGATTTAAATGAATGCGTTTACCATAGGGTTATTTTTCACCAAATGAAACTAAAGTTTGCAAATTAAATAAATCCTTATATGGGCTAAAACAAGCCCCTAGGATGTGGAATGAAAAGTTGATAGGTGTTCTTATTGAATGCGGTTTTGTTCAAAGCAAATGTGACTACTCCGTCTTTGTTAAAAGTGAGAACTCCTCTCTTGTCATTTTATTAGTTTTTGTTGATGACATAGTTATTACGGAAAATAATCAGAACGAGATAACCAAAGACAAACAAACTCTTAAAACAAAATTTCTTATCAATGATTCTTGGATTACTAAAATACTTTCTAGGAATTGAAGTTTTGAGGTCAGAAAAAGGTATTTGTTTGTCTCAAAGAAAATATTGTGTTGAATTATTGTCTGAATTCGGTCTTAGTGCTTGTAAGCCCGTAAACACCCCGATCGAGCAGCATCATGTTGTCATGAACTTTTGCAAAAAAGAATCGGTTTTAACTAACATCACTGGCTATCAAAAACTTTTTGGGAAACTAATTTATTTATCTCATACTCATCCTCACATTAGCTACACTTTGCAGTTTTTAAGCCAATATATGCATCAACAGACTAATTCTCATCTTCATCTTGCTCTTCGTTTGCTTCGGTATTTGAGAAAAGCTCAAGTAAAAGGCATTTTATTTAGCAAAGGCTCGAGTTTTAATATTCGAGATTATTCTGACTTTGACTAGATAAGTGCCTTGAAACAAGAAGATCAGTCATAGGTTTTTGCATCTTCTTATGACAATCCCTGGTGTCTTGGAAAAGCAACAAGCAAGATACTGTTTCAAGGTCTTCTGAGAAGCAGAATACAGATCCATGTGCGTTGCCGCAGGTGAAATTATATGGATTCAACATGTCCTGAAGGAATTACATGTCCCCATCAACCTTCTCATAAACTTATTTTGTGAAAACAACGCTTCCATATCAATTGCTGCAAATTCGGTCTTCCATGACTGCACTAAACACTTCGAAGTTGATCTCTTTTTTCCTTAAGAAACAAAATCACTAATGGGTTGATTAAAACCAAAATCACTAATGGGTTGATCAACAAAATTTCATAATGAATAACTTATCTATGCATGACATGTTTGGATTATCAAATTGAGGGGGGTGTTAATTTTTATATTTTATATTGTAAATTTTCTATGCTTGTTTTTTTATCTTTCATATGGTCATGGTGGAGTTGAATTCATGTTGGACCTACGGCCCAAGTTTTTCCATGTGATAATGCGCTATGGCCCATCTCCTTCTTAAAGTTTCTTTATGCGGCCTCTAGCTCTACAACTTGTTGTAGATATTTTGGTCGAGAAACAAGATTGATTGATTTTCCTTCTATGTGCTTGTCTCATCTAGATATATTGGAGGCCGCACCCCTTCTGCAAAACATAACAAAAAAGTGACACCCATTGCAAATTGGAAACACTAGATTTATGTTCTTTTAATGAATTTTTGGGGTTCCATACCCACATCGTCTTCATCTTTGTCTTTGTATTTCATGTTGGTTTCAGTAATAAGAATATCGATTATCAGTTTATGACATAAATTAAACGAATCAACAATGAATTACAAGCCTTGGCTAAGATCACTATTGATTGTAATATATATATATATGGGAGTGTTATACTAAAAAGAAGTAGTTTTGTAAGAAGACTAAGAATAAGTCATAGCCATTAGATCATGTTAATCAATGGTTGAGATTTAAAATTACCAAAAACCGACATAGTTTCCTATAATTACTCTTTCACCACTATAACCGACATAGTTTCTTAGAATTGTTCTTTCACCGTATATTGTAATGCCACTTGTCAAAAATCTATTGGTTCCTACCATTCTTAGGAAACTCTTTCTTTTTATTTGAACCATTTTCTATATATATATATATATATATATATGGTCATCATTATCATTTATATAATATTAGATCAAAATATTAATTATACCTTATTATATATTAGTTTGGTAATTGTTGATAGGTCATAATACCTTTAATTAACTAATAAAGGGTTTCCCCTTAGGTGTATATAAAGAGAGATAAATATTAACATCATAATATAATCTCACACACATACAATTTTGTGTGCCTCCTCTCTCCTAAATCGGGTTCCTCTCAAGAACCCTAACACCATCCTTAACTATAAATCATAAATGGGAACTCGATCAAGCTGACAACTATGTCGTCTGCATCCTTCTCCGATGCGGTTACTACTGTTACACCCCGACCAAAGGCGGCGGAACATGTCAGGGCGTAACGTACTGATTGGGTAGTAGCTCAAAAGACACTAATTAATGTGGCAATTATTATTTAATTTCATTAACATTGCATCAAGTACACCAATTACAATAATTAAATCAAATAAATTGTTCTTTTGTGTAATATGAAAAGATATCCTAAGGTCAAACTATTGTCTTCAATCTTGAATAATATCATCTACTTGTAGTTGTACATGTATGAAAATAGAGTTTGACAACACGAATGTTAGTGAGAATACATAAGTTTTAGTTTTATATAGAGAGAGAGATAAATCACAATTCATATGTAAATGATGATGTTGGTGCATGTTCCGTGACCGTCGCTATGCAATTCTGTTCAGCGTTGTGGAAGTACGAAGTTAGAGCAACTTCGCCATAGGCGAAGTTGTAACAACTTCTGCCATAGGCGAAGTTAGAACAACTTCGCCATAGGCGAAGTTGTAACAACTTCGCCTATAGGCCCAAGCCCGCGAAGTTTATATATATATATGTGTGTCGTGTTTAGGGTTAGTAATCCAGAAAAGTTAGAGTTTTTGTGTTCAGTTGATTTGTCTAGAGAGAAACCGAGAGAGAGAGTCGTGTGGGACGACCCGAGGTAGAGCTCACCTCGGGTCGGCCGTCATTTGTTTTCATGTTTGGTTTGTAAGTGTTTCGGTTATTATGAAAAGATCTGCAGATATGTTTATCCCATTCGTGTGTTTGTTCGTGTATGTGTTTGTGTGTAATCGTGTTCTTCGTCTTCTACACCA